>NC_058136.1:38753092-38755108 GCF_016433145.1 Gracilinanus agilis | reverse complement strand
CTTCCTTCCTTCCTTCCTTCCTTCCTTCCTTCCTTCCTTCCTTCCTCTTTTTTAAAATGATTCTATCTCTCAGCAGGCTTTCTTTGGGTTCCTTGCTTTGAATCTGTATGATTAATGTAGTTTTCTTGCTTTGCTTCTATGGTTCATACTCAAGAAGGTGTTTTAGGTACTGAGTATCAGTTCCAAAGCAGAAGAAAGGTAAGAGCTAGGCAATTGGGATTGTGACTTGCCCAGGATCACACAGCTAGGAAGTGTCTGAGGTAAAATTTGAACCTAAGACCTCTTATCTCTGGGCCTGGCTCTCAATTCACTGAGCGACCTAGTTGCTCCTAGTCAAATGCTCTTTCATGAGAACTAGTACAACACTGGTGTAAGGAAAGACTTAGGTTTGAATCCTACTTATGATACAGTAGCTATGTGGTCATGAGCAAGTCACTTAATATCTCTGCCTCAATTTATTTGTCTGTAAGATGGAGACAATAATAACTGTAGGATCTACCTTATAGAGTTGTTTAAATTAAATAAAATAATGCATGAAAAGCCCTTTGCAAAAGTTAGAGTGATCTGTAAATAAATATTATTATTTCATAATTTAATGTAGATCTTATATCATCTAGACCTTGAATTCAGTTACATGCAATAAGAACGAGGGATATTGGTGTTTTGGTCTAGGCAATTATGACAATTCATAACAGTTTCTTTGAAAGGTGAGATATAATGCACAAGTGATTCCCAAGATATACCATGTTGGAGGACCTCAGAAGTTCAAAATCTGCTCCCCTACCCTCCTTTTCTGGCATCTTTCCTCCAAGAATTATCTCAGAAACACCTTCCTAGCAGTCTTCATTCCAGCACATTGCTGGTTAATGAATGCTTGCTGGTGTCACCTTGGCAACTCTGGCTAAAACTGTGACTATGAGGAGGGCTTCTGCTTTACAAAGCCTGAAATCTAAAGCACTTAGCACAGTGCTTGGCACATAGTAGATACTATAGAAATGCTCATTCCCTTCCCTTTTGTATTTTCATCCAAGATGCTCTCAGTAGACTTACATATTATATTCATAAAGATTTTATAGAAATTGGAAAGTAGGATATGGATCAGTTGATGTTTGAAGCTTTTGAAAACCCAGGGATATCACAAGGTGTTGAAGGAAGACTTTTGTAGAAATACAAAAATAGTTAAGATTAATTAGTTACTGATTTCAAGGACTCTGGAGCTCCATAATATCCTACTGCATAGTATTTGAGGGTGATTATAGTTAGGCAAATAACTGTCCTTACAGTGGATTCACTTAATAAGCCACTAGATGGTGCAATGAAGATAGTTTTGGACTTGATCCAAGTCAGAGAATTTTTTTTGTTCAGTTATTTTTCAGTTGTATCCGACTCTGCATGATCCTATTTGGAGTATTTTTCACAAGGGTACTGGAGAAGTTTGTTATTTCCTTCTCCAGCTCATTTTACAAATAAGGAAATTGTGGCAAACTGGTTAAGTGATTTACTCAAGGCCACACATCTAGTTAAGTGTCTGAGGCCAGATTTGAGCTCAGGAAGATGAGTCTTCCTAACTCCAGGTCTGGCACTCTATTCACTGGGCCACCTAGCTGCCTCCTACCCCTAGACCTGAGTTAGTACCCTGCTTTGGACACTTACTAGCTATTTTTTTGTTTTGTGTTTTTTTCCCCTACTAGCTGTGATTCTAGGCAAATAATTTCATTTTCTCTGTGCTTTGGCTTCCTTATCCATAAAATAGGAGTAACAATAAATATTGTAATAATAATAAATAATAAAACATAAACCTTACAGGGTTGTTAAAAGGATCAAATGAGACAACATACATAAAACACTTTGTGAACTAAAAAGCACTATAAAATTGGCACTTTGTTATCTCATTTGATCTTCACAACATTCTTATGTGGTAGGTGCTACTATCACCCTCATTTTAAAGATGAAAAACTGAGGGAGGAGAAGAGAGAGAGAGAGAGAGAGAGAGAGAGAGAGAGAGAGAGAGAGAGA
>NC_058136.1:38703484-38753044 GCF_016433145.1 Gracilinanus agilis | reverse complement strand
AGAGAGAGAGAGAGAGAGAGAGAGAGAGAGAGAGAGAGAGAGAGAGAGAGAGAGAAAGAGAGAGAGAGAGAGAGAGAGAGAGCAAGCGAGGGCACAGGGGAAGTCATTCACAAACTCCGGGCTCCTAACTAAACCAGGCCTGAAAATTGAAAACAAAGCTTCAACTGCCAACAAAAAAGGGATAGTTTTTTTTCTCTTTGCTGCCCTCTGGTGTTGCAAAAACGAAATGTTCTCTATACCAGAGGGAAGGCAATAACATCACAGCTAAAATGGGGAAATTAGAAGGAATGATATTTATGCAAGCAAGAAGATCATGGGAGCATGGAATGAGACCTAGAAATGTCCTCAGAGGCAACCAGTCCAACCCCCTCATATAGAGAAGAGGAAAACGAGGCCCAGAATGGAGCAGTGGTGACTTATCCAGGATCACACAGGCACTCAGTAAGTGGCACTCAACACTACTCCATGCTACTTCACTGAGGAAGCATAATTTTTTTTAAACTCAATGGAATCAGAGTTTAGAGACAATATCTTTGGCATCAGCCCTGGGTGGCTCCCACTGGGCCCTGTTGGCTTCCTGTGCCCGTGTGTGTGTGTGTGTGTGTGTGTGTGTGTGTGCGCGCACGCACGGGCACGTGCACACCTGCCCCAGGACTTTATTTCTAGGCTACTCTACAAACAAAACCTCCTCTGCCTCCTGTTCCCCACCACCACCCATTCATTCTCTAGGAAGAAAGCTACCCTGGCCTCCTAACTTTGCTCTCTGTTGCTGCCTAATGATAGGCAGGCCTCCTTAGGTCTTACAAGGCTCAACATCTCCATCTCCCAGAAGGCAGAACTTCAAGAAAGGGCCTCAAACTGTCCGATCTCATGCTTCCCACAATGGACTTCTCACCAACTGCTAATATTCTCCCTGAACCTGTGGCTCAATAGTTAGCATACTCCCGTCCCCTTATACTCACCACTTCCCAATCCCAAACCTTTGGTTGTTGATAGACAAATCCTATTCCCCGTTCCCAACTAGACACTCTCTCAGGCTCCACTTCAGCCTTATGCTGAGATGTTCTGCTCAAAAGCTGCCCACTCCTTGTGCCCTCCGGAATTCTTATTCAGTAACGAACAACGTTCCTTTCATTCTGAGCCGCTTTCTTGCTCATCCCTTCAGTCTTCTAGGCCTCAGGGATGCGTGACTTCTTCCCCGTGTCATCCTTTGCCTCATATGTCCCACCGCGCTGGCCGTGGTAGAGGAATAAGAGTACTCCTTGTTCTCTGTTCCCACTTCCAAACCCTTTCCTGACCACCTTCATTCCACTAAGCAACTTCTCGTCCCTTGAGGTTCACCCAATCCAAATATCAGTGGCTGTTATCAATAAATGCCCAGGTCATTCTCCTTCCCCCCTCAGTGAGCTCAGGGCTTGGCTCACACTCCTTCTCTCTTCTCCAGCTCCTCCTCTCATACAAAGGGACTTCAAAAAATGTTTTGATATTCTTTTCAAATACCATACTGGCATAATCCTGCAATTGGCTCTATTCCTAGGACCTCTTCATTAAACTTCAGTTATGCAAAGAGATGGTCAAACGCTTGACCCTGCCATCATCCACAGGAACTCTGAAATTTCTTTATCTGATCCTTTTCCTCTAGTTCTTGTTGAAAACAGTCACCAGCCTGGGTGTAGGGTACAGGAGGCTATATGCTGGGAAAGGTTAGCTCCAATTCCTGCTGTATGCACAGAGAACAGAAGTTGTTTGGGACAATCCTGCCAGTATCCGTTCTGTAAGGCATTATTGCCCTTCTGCTTGAGACATGTCTAAAGGTCCATCTAGTTGAATCTTGTGTCTCTACCACCCTGCTCTTGCTCCTCAGTCTTCTGAACTCTCTTTACGCACTACTCCCTAGGTACTCCACTCCTGCTCCCCCAACCTCCCCACTGTTGATTGCAGTCATCAACCCGTCATCTCTGGGTACTTGCATGCCTTCAAATGAACTCTATGGTACTTTCCAGACATGAATGTTCAAGAGTTCAAGAGAAGCAATGATCACTGAGGACTAGAGTGGTTTGGGAATGGCTTTATCAAAGGGATGCCTTCAGGAGGCAGTGGAAAAATTCCTGGATATAATGTCAGAGGACATGGGTTCAAATCTCACCTCTGTCATTTCCTAGCTGTGAATGAACTTCAGAATCCTCAACTACCCTCTGAAGGAGTTAAGACTAAGTGCTTTCTGAAGTTTCTTCAATTCTAGATCCCAAGACCAAATCCATGCCTTATGATCCCCATGAACAAAAAGATGAGGAGCAACAACTAAGGCCCTGTTTCATTTCAGGCCTTATTTCATTCTCCTTTCTAGATGAATGTGTCCAATTCTCAGCACTGAGGCTTTCTTCCTTTTTCCTGGCTCACTCAACTGTCTCACGCACCACAGCCTGAGGGAAATAGTACATCGGGTTCAGCTCCCACTCATCCAACCTGCTAAGACAATCAATCAGCCTCTGATACTTCATCCCACTGAGGAGAGGAGGCCCTATACAGCCTTCACTTACTTTTTCCCTGCCGAACAAAACCCTTTTCTAACTCTCAGTAAAGTTGGAACATCCATTCTTCAGGCTCCAATCTTGCAGGACCAATCTTTTCATGTTAAATACAGCATCAGCACAGCACCCTTACAAAGCACAAGGCCTAAAACTTCACACCACATACCAAGATGGGCCTCAAACAGGTTGACATCATAAACAAATCAGGGGGAAAAAGAAGGAAATTCCTGTCAGACCTATGGCTAAGGGAAGAGTTCATGACCAACCAAGAGATAGAGAGGAACACAGAAGAGAAAATGGATGTTTGATTTCATAAGATTTAAAAGCTTTTGAACAAGCAAATTCTATGTGGCTAAGATTGGGAAACAATTAACCAGAAAGAAAAAGAAAAAAAAATCTTTGCAGCAAGTTCCTGTGATAAAGGTCTTATATCTAAAATATAAAAGGAACACTGATCGTATTGGCAAAGTTGACCCCCAAAAAAGAAAAAAGCAACAAATGTTGGAGGAGCTGTGGGAAAACAGACACACTGATACGCTGTTGGTGGAGCGGTGAATTGGTCTAGCCATTCTGAAAAACAATTCAGAAGAATGCCCAAAAAGTCAAGATGTATACACCTTTTGACCCAGTGATCTCACTACTAGGGCTATCCTCAAAGAGATCAAAGAAAAAGGAAAAGGACTCACATGAATGAAACGATTTAAAGGGGCTTCTTTTGTGATGGTGAAGAATGAGAAACTAAGGGGATGATCAAAAGGAACTTTCAGACAAACCTGGAAAGACATATGTGAAATGAGAGAGTGAAGTTGAGCAGAAAAATGTATCTTATAACAGTAACTGTAAAAATGAACAATGTTGAGAGACTTAAGAACTGTGCTCAATGTGATGCCCAACCATGATTCCAGAGAGACTCAGTGCAGCTGCTGCCCGAGAGGTAATAGATTCAAGATGCAGGATGAGACCTACATTTTTATACATGGCTAATATGGGAATTTGTTTTTCTCGATCATGCACATTTGTTACAAGAATTTAGTTTTTCTCTTTTTTTCCCCCAGAGGAGGAAAAGGGGAAATACTTGATAATTGAAAAAAAATAATTTTTTAAAAACCAAAGGGTATGGTCTCCATTTGTCTGCTGTCTTTAAAAAGGGCATAAAGAATAAAGTTAAAGGAATTGGAATACTTTAGTTTGAAAAAGGGAAAATAAAGGAGTAAGGGCCCCTGTTGTCTTTAAGCCCTGAAGGATATTTATGAATGGAACAAGAGGAAAGGATTTAAGTGAAAACAGGAGAGACTCTGGTATTTAAAGGCCTTCACACTGACTCCAGCCTACATTTCCGCTCTGATTTCACATTCCGTTCTGTCAGGCCCCTTGTGCTGGCCAAACTGGCTGATTTGCTATTTCCTATGCATTTCCACTGCACTACATGCCATCTCCCATCTCCACAGTCTTGCACAGCTGTGCCTAAGCCCCTGGAATGCTCTCTCTCCTCTTGGAATCTCCACTTCTCTTCAAGACTCAGCCCAGTTGTCACGTCCCAGATGAGGTTTTTTCTGATCCCCCAAGTTTGTAACATCCCTAAAAAGTTCTATTGTATTTGCTTTGTATGTATTTTGTACTCATGTATCAGCATGGAGGTTGTATCTCACTGAGTAGAATTAGCATCACATGAACTCCTTGAAGGCAGAGGTTTATTGTACCCCAGCCATAAAAGTTGGATTAAATCAAACACTAAAATGAAGGATCACAGCAAGTTGGAGTCTTTCTCTTGCTGGATTTGTGAATGGATGGAGGAATAGAAAATGCTTACTCTATCATTATGCTAAGTGTTAGGGACAGAAATAGACAAGAGAGATGCCTAGGCCTTGCTCAACGGGAGTTCCTATCCCAATGGGAGACAACACATAAAAAAGGTTTCAGCTGCCAGTCAGATGGGCAGGCCTAGTGATTCTTGGGGAGCAGTGAGCAAACAGACACTAATGGAGTTTCTTTAACCACACTTCCACTGATAATACAACAGGCCTTCTGTTATTGAATCATTTGACATTTCTTTTCTAGGTCTAAACATATCTTCGGTACCTCCGACTTGGCCCACTAACTCCTCCGAGAAACTCCTAAATCCTGTTAGCTATGTCTCCAGGGCTCTATTTGTTGGTGCTTAGTTCCAAAGGGAAAGGCCAGGGTCCTGTTTGGCTCACAGAGCCTTGTGGAAGATGGTCCCACTGGCTGAGTTTTGCTGGTCCAGTGGCCTCAGTGAAGAAACAATGGCCATCACCAGCACAGCTGTTCTGGGAGAACAGGGCAGTCCATGCTGGAGTTGTGTCAGAGAAAAGCCAGCCTAGGAAAGAGGAAGTAGATGTCTGGACTCATTTTCACTTCCTTCTAGGCATCAAGAATTTGTGATTATATTGGTGGGGAAGAAGTTAGCAATCATAAAATCATAGATTTAGAGCTGGGAGAGCCCTCAAATATCATCTAAGCCAGTGGTATCAAATTCAAATAGAAAGGGATTCCTGTGGGCCACATATTGTCTTAGAAAACCACATATTAACATTATCTATGCTGTGTTGTATTTTTATTTATTTTGTGAAACATTTTCCAATTACATTTTAATCTGAGGCATGAGGTTTTTTTCCCTCTAATCTAGGCTATTCCATTCATTTTAGAGAGAAGGAGATAGAGGCCTAGAGAGAAGAAAGGATTTGACCAAGGTCACATAGCTAGTAGGCAGTAGAACCAGGATTCGATCCTCCATACTTTGCCTCCAAGTTCAAGGCTCTTTCCACTGCCCTACCCTGCCAAGCTTTCCACAACTTCAATGATAGTCTTTGTGAGATGATGTAGCCAAGTACTTTATCTTCTGGTAGGTAGCCTTTGGCACCAACCCTCTGCGCCATTAACTAGGCCCTCAGGCACCAGACACACAACATGGTCTGTCTCTAAGTTTAGAGTTATCACTTTTCCAGATCTGTAGGGTCTTTAAGAGCCTATGTGTTATAAATATAGCCTTTCGTAACCCAGAGCCTCACCTCAACCACCTCAACCACCAACTCCCTCGCCCCTGGATAGAGACAGCTTCTCCATCTTCTCAGCCTCCTTTGCCTGTTAATTGTAGATTTCCACCCAAGGCTCTATGCTGGGCCCTCTTCTCTTCTGCCTCTATACCATCCTTGGCGAGCCTTTTCTGAGTTCAAGTGCCCAAGCTGTCTGAGAGCTCACGCATTACCTGGCCCTGGGAAGAGGGGGAATGGAGCGGCTCCCCAGGACCTCTCATCTCTAGACCTGGTACTCTACACACTGCGCTACCTAGCCAACCTCGTATGATGCACCTATTAAGCAAGGCGGTGCACTATCCTCAGCTAAGTTTGTATTTCCTTCCCCTAGTAGACTGAAAGTTCCATGACAGCAGGGGCCATGCCTTGTCTGAACTTTGTGTAACTGAGGGGCTGAAGCCTGGATTAGATTCATAAGACTCTCCCCATTGGTAGAGAGGTTGAAGACTTGGCATAGGAACTTAGGAGCAGAGAGTTTCCTCTTGTTTCCTGCTTCAAAAAAGGAGACATATTCCAGACCCCGTGCAGAAAATCTGAAAAGAAACAGACAAGTCTGGAAACAGAGAAATAAGAGAAAGCCATCTTCCCAGGTACGTGCTGGTAAATGTGCAGTGACTGGCTCTCCAAAAAGCAGCACACACTCTTAAGACTGATTTGCATTGTTAAGATTCTCTCCATCACTTCCTAGAGTCTGGCCACCCAACAAAACAATAAAGCAATCCCTCATTTGTAGCACTGGCCAAATTCCGCAATGTAAATGCTTACATTGACAATTTAATGACTGGCTCTTGTGAACTGGTATGAGTTGGCACTGGTACACCCCTGTGTCTCCCTCCAGCCTGTCTGACTTCCACAATTTGTCCCCTTCCTCGGTAGATTTTCCCCAGAGAAGATCAGGAAGCAAGAAGGCCTCTCTCCTTCCATGCCCTCATATCAACAACATAGATATGCATCAGTGAGTCCTTACCAGTGAAGACAGTCACACAAATGATCCAGGCTCGAACTTCAGGCTATATTTGTTTAGCCCACTGACCCCCTGGTGGGTGCTGCAGCGATCCAGGGGGGCGGTGATGGCCACAGGTACATTTGGGGGCGGTGAATAACTGTAAGGGGGAGGTGATAGTATGTGACAGGGGGCCCAAAGTAATATTTTTTCTGGAAAGGGGGCAGTAGGTCAAAAAAGTTTGGGAACCACTGGTTTAGCCTCTGCAACAAACATAGAGCTTTAAACAGCAGAGGCATGTGTAAGAACAAAGGTTGGATGGTTGGATAGATGGATGGATGGATGGATGGATGGATGGATGGATGGATCAATTGATGGATTGATCTGTTGTGCTATGACAGACCTCTATGTAGTAAGAAAGCTGGCCTCCAGTCATAGAAGAGGGCCTATAAATCAGGAGACCTGGATTTGAGTTCTGGCTCTGCAATTATATGTAAAATATAGGCTTTTTTTTAAACCCTTAACTTCTGTGTATTGGCTCCTTGGTGGAAAAGTGGTAAGGGTGGGCAATGGGGGTCAAGTGACTTGTCCAGGGTCACACAGCTGGGAAGTGTCTGAGGCTGGATTTGAACCCAGGACCTCCTGTCTCTAGGCCTGACTCTCAATCCACTGAGCTACCCAGCTGCCCCCTATGGCTCTGCAATTAACTCAAAGTGTGACTATGGGCAAGGCAAGGTCCCACTTTATGTGCCTCAGCATCTAAAAAAAGGAAGGGAGCTCACTAGGCAGCTCTAAGGCCCCTCATGGCTCTTCTATGGTTCTCAGTCACTCAGCCTTCTATGTCCCCCATCGTTTACCACCCATATGAAAAAGTGCTGCATTGTAGTCATAGTTCAGAACTCCCATTTCTCTGGGCCTTTCTGTCCTCTGTCTTACCAGTCTCAAAACAAATGTGGGAGGTAAGTGCTACATTTCACAGAGGAAGAAACTAAGCCTCAGAAAGATTAGGTGACTTGATCACAGTCACAAGCTAACATCAGAGGTGGGATTGGAACCAAGTGCTCCCGGTTCCAAGACAACCATACTATAACATTCTCAGAGTAATAGAAATTTGTTAGACTGAAGTGAGAATCTTAAACTGAGCACAGGTCCTAGGCCACCCTTATCTTATTGTCCTTCCCCATCCAAATTTCTTCAATAAAAGACACTAGGACATAAGCTATCTTCAGCAGACAGGTCTTTTTCCTGCACCCCCAAGAGGAATAGCATTAGTCTGGCTGGCTGGGCCATAAAATTTACATTAACTGTCAACTCACCAGACTAGATTGGCTCAAAAGTCCTTCTGCACCCTAGGAGGCAATGCCCAAAGCCTCAGAAGCACTTGATTTTTATTTTTTTTTTAGATTTAAATATTTTATTTTTTTAGAAAAATTTTCCATGGTTACATGATTCCTGTTTTTACTTTCACCTTCACCACCCCATCAACCCCTCCCCCATATCCAACGCGCATTTCCACTGGTTTTAACACGTGTGATCAGTCAAGACTTATTTACATATTATTGATAGTTGCATTGTGTGGTCATTTAGTGTCTACATCCCCAATCATGTCCGCATCAACCCATGTGTTCAAGCAGTTGTTTTACTTCTGTGTTTCCACTCCTGCAGTTCTTCCTCTGAATGTGGGTAGTGTTCTTTTTCATAAATCCCTCAGAATTGTCCTGGGTCATTGCATTGCTGCCAGTACAGAAGTCCATTACATTCGATTTTACCATAGTGTATCAGTCTCTGTGTACAATGTTCTTCTGGCTCTGCTCCTTTCGCTCTGCATCAATTCATGGAGGTCTTTCCAGTTCACATGGAATTCCTCCAGTTTATTATTCCTTTGAGCACAATAGTATTCCATCACCAACATATACCACAATTTGTTTGGCCGTTCCCCAATTGAAGAGCAGATCCTCGTTTTCCAGTTTTTTGCCACCACAAAAAGCATGGCTATAAATATTTTTGTACAAGTCTGTTTATCTATGATCTCTTTGGGGTACAAACCCAGCAATGCTATGCCTGGATCAAATGGCAGGCAATCTTTTATAGCTCTTTGGGCATAGTACTCAGCAGCACTTGAAATAAAGTCACAGACCTAGGACTAATTCCTTTCAAATATAAGGGAATAAAAAGTATTGAGGGGCTGAGCAATTTACAAAGCATGAAAGTGGAGGAATATGGGACTGGCTGCCATTTCCCAAGTGTTTTACAAACATCCTCTCATGTGAGCCTCCCAGTTTTCCTTTGAGGTAGGGATTGCATACGTCTACTATCATCTGTCCTAAAGAAGGGAGGCTCAGAGTGGGGATGTGACTGGCTAATGATCACAGAGTCAGAAATGGGATAAGAACTCATTTTATACTCACTGAGGTCAGCACAATCTATCCACTGTGTCCCCCAATTTAAGCATTAGAGCAATGGATGAATGAATGAATGGATGGATGGATGGATGGATGGATGGATGACAAAGCATGGATTAAGCACTTACTATGTATTAAGCTCTATGCTAAATGCTAGGGACACAAATACTAGAAGTAGACAGTCCTTGTCTTCAACGTGCTTAGTGGGAGAGACAGCACATAAAGGCGAGTGGTATCAGGAAGAGGTAGTTTGGTCGAGAAATTACAAGGAAAATGAATAGGGCCATGGGAGTAGACTGCCGCATCCCATCCAGGAACAACTACAGAGTGGCTTGATCATGTGTCACAGTTCAAGAATTGGGTTTGGATGAAAGAGGGGAAGTAGTTTCTCAAAAATGAGAAAGTGGCTGGTGAGGTCATGGAGGAGAGGGGAGTGAAGTGATGCATGAAGAAGCAAAGATCTAGGACTTCCTCTAACTTTCTGAGATATATCAAGAGACAGGATGGCCACTCCCCATCCACTGCCCATCCAACTAGCCATGTTCCTCCATTTTACATTTATATATATACAAATACATATATTATACATATATATATATATATACATACACACACTCACACAAACCAACTGAGCAGATGCCCTACTTTCTCTATAACTCCCGCAAACTCTTTATCCCTTGGCCAAGTCAAAAATTGTCCACACAAAGTTGCCCAAGATATTATTACAACATGACAAAGTCATCTTTGCAACACACTCAAGAACTTTGCCATGCTGATTGAGAAATAACTGGATAAGAGACTGCCCCTTTGCTGGGCTCCCACTCTATCTCAGATTCTCATCATTCTGCTATAATTCCACTCTCACAGCTCCCCTATCAATCATACAATCTCCCTCTCCATCTGATTGGCAGCAGTTGCCCTATCTCAAGGCAGACATCTACCAGAGAACTCTCTCAAAAACCCATGAGATCAGCTAGACCTAGAGGGAAGAGAGAGTAGCTAGTTAGGAAGGCCCCATCCTTAGCTGTGACCTATGAGGAACGTTTCCTGGGCTGGGTCTTTCTATGTGGTAACTTGGTCTATCTCCCTCTAGTAGATACCAGAATCTCTGGTCCCACTGCAGTTATCTGGTCCTCAGGGCTCCTGGATTTGTCCCAGACACTTAGCACTAGAACCTCCCCAGCTCAAGTAACCCCTTCAAGCCTAGAAGTATCCTTGGATATCCATGACAGGCTCAGCTTACTTCAAATCTTTAGGACCCCTGGGAATCAGCCTCTACGGGTTGTAAGGGACCCTAGGAGTCACATATGCAAAAGTCTCCTACAATGACTGGCAGCTTCTACTTGAAATAATCCAGTCATGAGGAGCTCATTACTCTACCAAGAAGCCTATTCCTTTCTGGAACTCCTAGACACTTAGAAAGTATTTCCTTACATTTAGCTGAAATCTACCCTGTAGCTTCCTAGTTTCCCTAGTGTGATACTCCTCAGAATAAATCTACTCCCTTTCCCATGGGAATTGGATACTTTTATGGACCTGAGATAACAACCACATAGATTTTCCTTCCACCTGGTACAGATTGCCACCCAGTCATACCTTCTCACCTTCCAAAGTCCCTGTTCCTGTTTCTTCTATAGCTCTGTGAATACTATATCCAAATCACAGATGTCCTCAAAGATGTCCTCAGTCAAATAAAAACTTCTTCACATACTTAGAGGCAGCTATCATGCATTCTCATAGGAGGACTAGTCAATTCCAAAAGCTGCCTGGGAATAAAAAGAGCTACCTTCTGGCATTCCCAGCAGAGCCAGAACCATTCATTCTGGAGCTTGTAGCAATCAAGAAGTATGCCCTAGGGCAGTGATGGTGAACCTTTTAGAGGGGTCCTCAGGCACCTGTGGAGAAGAGGAGGGGAGCAGCCCAACCCCATGTCCCTCTGGCTTTCTAATAACAGACTCTGGTGAACTCTGTGCTGGGGCAATGGTGTGCATGCCCACAGAGAGGACTCTGAGTGTCCCCTCTGGCATGTATCCCATAGGTTTGCCACCACAGCCCTAGCATAAGTAGCAAAATCTAATTGTTAGGGACAGCTGGGTAGCTCAGTGGATTGAAAGGCAGGCCTAGAGATGGGAGGTCCTAGGTTCAAATCCAGCCTCAGACAATTCCCAGCTGTGTGACCCTGGGCAAGTCACTTGACCCCCAATGCCCACCCTTACCACTCTTCCACCAAGGAGCCAATACACAGAAGTTAAGAGTTTAAAAAAAATTTTTTTAATCTAATTGTTAAAGGGGGAGGAGATACTCAGGAACCCAAAACACAATGCCCTCTGAGCAGAGAGACTACCCTATGATAGGGAATAGGGAGTAAGAGTCCCCAAAGTCACAGGACCAATGCTGGAGATCATGAAGGGAGGAAGGCAGGGGTCAACTGGAAAGGAGTTTTGGAGGAGGAAGTAGAAAGCAATATTCCAGTTAATAGTTTCCTATTTTGACTAATTATGCATGCTAACTAGAGTTAATCAAGCTAATTGATTTCAATTTGCTGAAAGAGTTCAAGAGCTGTCAACGCCCTCTAAATTTCAGCAACCTGTAGTAATTCTCCATTGCCCCACCTTGATTACAGCTCTCTTTCCCAGACTAGACCTAGTACTCATTTCCATTTATTAGTCACACATGATATATTTACCCCAATTATTTAAGGAAGTAAAACGCAGAACTATGTCATAATTCTATAGAGCTATATATACTTATCTGCCTTAAATAATAAATAGGAGAACATTTCAAAAGTCAATTGCCACAGTAGTGATCCAGGAGAAACAAAGCTGAGAGTTATACTTTCCTAGCTTGGCTGCATCATATCCATCAAAGACAGGTTGCTACTTACATTCTTCAATAGGATAGAGCAGTGATGGGCAAACTACGGCCTGTGGGCCAGATGTGGCCCCCTGAAATGTCCTATCCAGCCTCGGGACATTATTCCTAATCTGACGACTACAACAAGTAGGATACAATACAATGAAACTTTGAAAGACTTGCCTTAGAAACAAACTGACAGATGAGCATTTCCTTTCCTTTGGCCCCAAGTTACCTAGAACAGAGAGGTTAAGTGACTTGCCCATTAGGTCAAGGGTGGAACTTGAACCCTGTGGAACCTTGGTTCCACGACTTGTTCTCTATCCATTATGTTATATGGTATAAGGAAAAATGGTTCTAGGGTTAGGAAGACCTGGGTTTAAATCCCACCTTTGACACTAATGGATAAGTATCCTGGGTAAGTCATTTAGCCTCTCTTTGTCTCAGTTTCTTTATCTTCAAAATGGGCATAATAGCACTTATAAGACTCAAATAAAAAACTTAGTTGTATACAGTCTTCAATGTCACAAATAATTCAATTCCAGCATTCCAAAGTAAGCAGTGTCTCCCTGGCCACATGATAATAAACTCTTTTAAGGCAATTTTGGAAAGTTCTCAAAGGCCCCAGAGCCTACAAGGCTAAGTAGAGGCCCAGGTCACCTCTGCTGATCTCTCATGTTCCAATTTTGATCTGTTAGACCTCAGGAGAGCAGAGGTCCCTATAGACCAGTGATTCCCAAAGTGGGCGCCATCGCCCCCTGGTGGGTACTGTAGAGATCCAGGGAGGTGGTGATGGCCATAGGTGCATTTATCTTTCCTATTAATTGCTATTAAAATTTTTTAAAATTAATTTCCAGGGGGCTAAGTAATGTTTTTTCTGGAAAGGGGGCGGGAGGCCAAAAAAGTTTGGGAGCCACTGATTTAGACCATCCACCTTCCTCATCTGTCCTGCTTCATTCCCAGGAATACTGTGAAAAGACCCAGAAGAACACTCTCAATGTGCACATCAGAAGGATGACGTCTGAGTGAGCTATGGGTAGATGGTGACAAGAGTACCACAGAGAGGGTGAACAGAATGGCCTATTTCCAAATGGATTGACTATAGAAATGGCATGACAGAGCCACTGAGACATGGGAGTATCTGTGTACAATTCAACCCATAGTTATTAAATGCCTACTTTTGATTTTTAATAATAATTAACATTGTGTGATGGGTGAGATGTTGGATACTCAGGATAAAAAGACAAAGCAGATAGGTCTTTGCGTTCAGGGAGTTTACAGTCTCCTGAGAGACAGGATATAATATGTACCCAAGAAAGCAAATATAAAGAATCACAAAGTCATTTCAAAACTGAGGGGAAAAAACAAACATTTATTAAGCACCTACTGTGTCCCAAGCACTGTGCTAAGCACTTCACAAATGCAATTTCATGTGATCTTCACAACAGCCCAATGAGGTAGGTGCTATAGTAATCCCATTTTACAGATGAGAAAACTGAGACCAAGAGAGGTTAAGTGACTTACCCAGCATCACACATTTAGTAAATATCAGAGACCACATTTGAACTCTGGTCTTCCTGACTCCAGTCATCTCTCCATTATGCCACCAGATGCCTCTGTGAGAAAGTGTTAAGAAGTGGGGAAGGGGCTGAGGGGGAGATAGCCAGTTTGATTTGACCCTCTGAAAACACACCCATGAGCATTAGCTAGATTTTAATGAAATCAGCTAATTTTACATGCAAGTAACCATGCCCTGCTCTATGACCTTGCTTCTAATTTTCTTTTTTTTCTAAAACCCTTACCTTCTGTCTTAGAATCAATACTGTGTATTGGTTCTATGGCAATGGGGGTTAAGTGACTTACCCAGGATCGCACAGTTAGAAAGTATCTGAGGTCAAATTTGAACCTGGGACCTCCTGTCTCTAGGTCTGGTTCTCAATTCCCTGAGCCACCCAGCTGCCCCCCTAATTTTCATTTAACAAGTATACAGATTTGAGTTGAGTTCTGTTGGTTGCTTCAAAATTGAAACCTGGCTTTGGCTTATTTACCTTTTGGTTCCTCCATTTTCCCTTTATATTAACCTCTTCCTTTCCCCCTACCCCCCACCCCACTCACAAGCTACTTTTGATGCATTTGATGAAGTATGTCTGGTTACAATGTAAGCTCCCTAACTGGAGGAATTCCATGTGAACTGAAAAGACCTCCAGGAATTGATGCAGAGTGAAAGGAGCAGAACCAAGAGAACATTGTACACAGAGACTGATACACTGTGGTACAATCGAACATAATGGACTTCTCTACTAGCAGCAATGCAATGACCCAGGACAATTCTAAGGGACTTATGAGAAAGAACACTATCCACATTCAGAGGAAGAACTGGGGGAGCAGAAATGCAGAAGAAAAACAAGTGCTTGACCACATGGTTCAATGGGGATATGATTGGGGATGCAGACTCTAAACAATCACCCTAGTGCAAATATTAATAATATGGAAATAGGTCTTGATCAATGACACATGTAAAACCCAGGGAAATTGTGTGTTGGCTACAGGAGGGGGTGGGTGGAGGGGAGGGAAAGAATATCAATCATGTAACCAGGGGAAAATATTCTAAATTAATCAATTAATTAACATTTTTCAAATTAAAAAAAAACAATGTAAGCTTCCTAAGGGCACATGCCATTTTTTTCAGGGCATTTTTGGTTGTCTTTCTTTTTTTAAAAAAATCCTAAGACTTCCAGGTTAAGATGGCTGCAGAGTAGAAGCAGTGTGCTTATCTCTCCTAACCCACCTACACATGACACCTCAAAAGGACACAAAAACCAAATCCAGATGAATGAAGGGACCCCACAATAGGGTGCAACATTGACAATATGTGGGATTTGGGCATTTCCATGCTATAAGGGGGTGAAATAGCTCTCACTAAAACGTGAGCTGATCAACTCCATATATACACACACACCACCTACAGTACCAAAGCCAGCACACAGGAGTTAGAGCAACCTTGGGGCATTCATTAAGTTCTTGGCACCTCCTGGGATCACCAGGGCCTGCTTCTGAGAGCAGCAAGACTTAAGACCCCAAGAGGCTAAAGAACACGGACTTTGAATGCAGACCTTAAGCTCAGACCCTGGGTGTGGACCTTGGGTGGGGACCTAGTGCAAAGAGATGCCTGACTGTGAAAGCAGCAAGCTTAGACTCTTAAGGGAGCTCTGGGTAGAGGAGCAAGCAAGGGGACCACCAGGAAGCTTGACCCTGAGAACAGCTAGACTTGAGACCCCAGGAGCCTACAGAGTGCAGACCTTGGGTACGAGGATAAAGCTGAGAGGGGCAGCAAAGTGCTGTGACTCAGGCAAAAACTGCTCCACAGCTCTATAGACAGAGATTATGTCTGCCTCAACCAGACTTCTGACTGAGAAAGAGAAGCAGCATAATAATAATGGCAAGCCATGCCCAAGAACCTCCAAAGAGAAAGATCAAGAAGAAATCTTTAACACTTGACAATTTTTATACAGAAAATATCCAGACAACAGAGTAGACAGCAGAGAACAAACAAGAAATCACATCCAAACCTTCCCAAAAAAATGAAAATTGGTCACAAGCTCTTGAAGAGTTCAAATCTGAGATCATGAGAAAGATGGAAGAGATTTGGCAAGAAAAGTGGGAAATAGCTCAAAAGGAAATTAACAGTTTAAAACACAGAAACTCCCAAGTGGAGAAAGATGCCCCCAAATCAAAAGAATTGATAAGCAAATTGGAAACCAAAATCAAACAGCTAGAAAACAGGATAGACCAAATTGAAAAGGAAATTCAAAAGATTATAGCAAAAAACCAGTCTCTAAAGACCAGAATTAGGCAAGTAGAAGCCAATGATCTTGCAAGACAGCAAGAACTAATAAAGCAAAGTCAAAAAATGACAAAATAGAAGGAAACATGAAATATCTCACTGAGAGGATGACAGATCAAGAAAACAGGTCTAGAAGAGACAATTTGAGAATCATTGGTCTTCCTGAAAAAGCAGAAATGAATAGAAATTTGGACACCATATTACAAGAAATTATCCAACAAAACTGCCCTGATGTTCTTCAACAAGAAAGCAAAATAGACATAGAAAGGATCCATAGATCACCCTCTACACTTAACCCTCAAAAGACAACCCCCAGGAATATAATTGCCAAATTCAAGAGCTTCCAAGTTAAAGAAAAAATATTACAAGAAGCTAGAAAGAGACAATTCAGATATCAAGGAGCACCAATCAGGACCACACAGGATCTGGCAGCCTCCACACTACAAGACCGCAAGGCTTGGAACATGATATTCAGAAAGGCAAGAGAATTGGGTCTACAACCAAGGATCACCAACCCATCAAAACTGACTATATACTTCCGGGGAAAGTATGGGCATTCAACAAGATAGAAGATTTCCAAGAATTTGCACAGAAAAGGCCAGGACTAAATGGAAAGTTTGATATCCAACCACAAAAACCAAGAGAAACATGAAAAGGAATAATGAACTGGATGAATTTCATGTGAACTGGAATGACCTCTAGGAATTGATGCAGAGTGAAAGGAGTAGAACCAGGAGAACATTGTACACAGAGACTGATACACTGTAATACAATCAAACATAACGAACTTCTCTACTAGCAGCAATGCAAGGATCCAGAGCAAGGCTGAGAGACTCATGAGAGGAGAAACACAGAAGAATAAACTACTTGAACACATGGGCTGATGGGGATATTATTGGGGATGTAGACACTAAGCAATAACTCTAGTCCAACTATCAATAATATGGAATTAGGTCTTAGTCAATGATACATGTAAAACCCAGTGGAATTGTGCATCAGTTAAGAGGGGCTAGGGGGAGTTGGGGGAGAGAGAAAGAACATGAAACATGTAACTATGGGAAAATATTCAAAATAAAAATTAAAGAAACTTGGGGAAAAAATCCTTACCTTCCATCTTAGAATCAATACTGTGTATTGGTTCTAAGGCAGAAGAGCAGTAAGGGCTAAGCAATGGAGGTGAAGGGACTTGCCCAGGGTTACACAACTAGGAAGTATCTGAGGTCAGATTGGAATCCAGGCCTGGCTCTCAGTCCACTGAGCCATGCAGCTGCCCTCTTTGGTTGTCTTTCTATACTCAGCACTTAGCATAGTGCCTGGAACAAAAGAGATGCTCGATAAATGTTTCTTTGAAAGAATGCTTTATTTCTACTATTATTAATATAGAATAGAGAAAGAATTCAGGCAGGCTTTTAATTACATTTTTTAATTAGGGAGAAAGTTAAAAATGGTAGTACCTTCCTCAATTCTTCAAGCTCCTCATTGTTATAACTATCGCTTGTTTTGACAAATTAAATGTTAGTCTAAATATTAAGTGTCTGGGAAAAAAACTGTCCACACCAGTGATTATTCTTTATTTACATCAACACAGTCGATATATCTGAAGCATTAATTAATTTTACCACTGTGATGACCTTTCCATTAAAAACAAACAAAATTCAAAAAGAAATCGGGAAACAAATAATTGCTTGTCAGTATTTTCAATTCACTCAAGTCCATTTTTCCCAAATCCTGTCCCCTAGGGCCCTTGTAGGAGTGCCCAAAAAGGCCAAGTCAACCAAGAGTTGGGTGAGAAGGGTGAGTAGGGTGTTGCTACACCCCTTTCACTGAACAGCACACACCACAATCAGAAGTACTATCGTGAGAACACTGTACATAATAACAGAGATGCTACTCTCAAGCAATGCAACAAGCTGGGACAATCCTGAAAGACTCATGATGGGGAATACTCTCCACATCCAGAGAAAGAACTCTTGGAGGCATCTTTCACATCAGTGTATTTCTAGTTTTACTTGGGGTTTTGGTTATATAAGACTTTGCTCTTACAACAATGGCCAATAAGGAATTGTGCTTTGTGTAACAATAAAAATAAATTTTTAAAAATTTCTCTAAGTACCATCATAAAAATTCAACAGGCTTTAAAAATATCTTATCTTTTTGGTCTCTGCAGCATTTTAGAGGAACTGCTATTATCCTATTTTACAGAAGAACAGAGTGAGGCAGCAACCTCAAGTAAGTGGCAATGGTTCCGAAGTCCATTAAGAGAACTCTTGTCCTCTTCAATATTCCTTCACAGGCCTGTCCATGACTGGAATGGGTAAGAAAGCATATGAAGCAAGCTTCCCAACTTTATGACTTTCAAGGACAAGAGAAGGCCTGGCAAAATAAGCCTGTGGGCCAGTGAGATGAGGGGAGGGCCATGGCTTCATTGGCAAGCGAACATAGGTATTCTGCCCTTTGGGGGAATATTTTGTTAACTTTGGATTCCATGCCCTTATGACACCACGTTGAGCCCTATCCTAAGCCAGAAGCCAGCGGTCTCCTAGGTGCAGACCAGATGATGACCCAATAAGACACAACCTAGCCTTAAGTCAAAATTCTGATGTCCACTCTAGAGTTAGGCCACCAAGGAGCCTCCTCTGTCCTACAATAGTGGGTATACATTAAGCCCACTTTTTTAGCATTTATCTCCCTCCAGTCTCCCAGGAGAAAGAGTGCTGTATTTAGAGTTAAGATATCTGGCTTGGAGACCTGGCTCTGCCTCTCCATCCTGGTATGCTCCCTGGGCCCCTTTTCCTCTTTTACAAAATGAAGTGGTTCTATTAGCTGATCTCCGAGGTCCCTTATGGCTCTAACATCCTATGAATCACAGCAATGAAAAAATATTGCCAATGGCTCTCTTAAAACAGTGCAAAAGGATCAAGCGTCAACACCAAGCACTGTTCCATGTAGTTCCGTGTCCCTCTTCATATCACTGGAGCTCGACAGAGGCACTGGGTTCAGATTCCAAGGACCCGGGTTCAAATCTCTGTTCTGCTAAGTAATGGTTATGTGCCCTTGGGCAAATCAACTGCTGTTTGGACCTCAGTTTCTTCATCTGTAAGAGGAAAAAAGTGAAAGAGATGCTCTGGAAGGTCCATTCCAATTTAGGTCCTAGAATCTGAAGAATGAGCCAGTCAAGTCCTCCTCCAATGCTTCACTAAGGGCATGAAGGTGGCCCTGGGCTCTGTAGGGTGGGGCTGGCAGAATACAAATATGGCCAAGTTCTAGCTGGTTAGAAGAACGTGGAATTCAAACTGGCAAGGAACCACTGGGGGTTATCCATGGGCCTCTACTATTGGAGGCTCAACTTCACCAGTTTCCAGAAGTCCTTGGGGGCAGTCACAGGCTAAGGAATGTTTCATGTACAGTGGCTTACTCAGATCCTGTCCTAAATCAGAGAGGGGTGGAGCCCATGGAGGGGAGCCTGCTGGTGAAGCCCTTGGTCCATGAGGTATTGCTTCTCTCTGTGGCCCAGTCTGAAGAGTAAGCATCATCCCATTCCTTGGCATCCAGGACTTCTAATGGGCATATTGGATTTGCTGAACCTCCTGG
Source organism: Gracilinanus agilis (assembly GCF_016433145.1). NCBI lineage: Eukaryota > Metazoa > Chordata > Mammalia > Didelphimorphia > Didelphidae > Gracilinanus > Gracilinanus agilis. Next base: position 38,733,827 of record NC_058136.1, on the reverse strand, counting down.
CTTTAGTGGCAAACAAAGCTGCCAAAGGCAGAGGCAAGAAGAATTTCAGGGAGTAAATGAAGTGGGCATCCCTTTGCTACAAAAAGCAATTTCTGTCACCATTTGTAGGGGAATCTAGAACCTATTGTAGTGGATAGACCCATCCAGCAGCCATGGAGTCAGAAGACCTGGGGCTGAATCCCGCCTCTATTAGTTCCTTGAAAAGTTACCCTAGGCAAGTCCCTTAAACACTCTTAGGCTTCAGTTTCCTCATGTGTCAGATGAGGCTAATGAGACTTGCTCTCCATGCCCAGGACCAAAGACTAAGAGCTTGAAGGGACCTACCTTTAAGGCTCTTTTTTTTTCTTTTTTTAAACCCTTAACTTCTGTGTATTGGCTCCTAGGTGGAAGAGTGGTAAGGGTGGGCAATGGGGGTCAAGTGACTTGCCCAGGGTCACACAGCTGTGAAGTGTCTGAGGCCAGATTTGAACCTAGGACCTCCCGTCTCTAGGCCTGACTCTCAATCCACTGAGCTACCCAGCTGCCTCCCTTTAAGACTCTTGAATCCACACTTTTGTTTTACAGATTAGAAAACTGAGGCCCAAAGAGAGGAAGCAACTTCAGGGCATTACAGGACCTGAGCTGGAAGGGATTTCAGTGACCATCTAATCCAATTCACACCTAAGAGGGGCTCTCCTCTTCAGCATACCTCGGTGGTGCACAAGAGGCCTCAAGTCCCTGCCATTTGAGAATCAGTTAAAGGAAATGGGCATATTTAATTTGGAGAAGAAGAGACCCAGGGGAATGTGACTGCTATCTTCGAGCCCTCAAAGGACTGTTCTTGGGAAAAGAAAGCAGACTTGTTCAGCTCGGCCCCAGAAGGCAAAACTAGAAATGATGGGCATGAGGTGCAAAGGGGCAAATCTAAGTCTGATGGAATGAAAGATTTCTAGAAGTGCGATAAGCTGGCTGCCCCAGGAGAAAAGGAGTTCCTCCCTTCCTGAAGAGCTTCACGAAGAAGCTGGATGCCCCTTTGTTGGGGGCAGTAGAATACAGATTAATTTTGGTTCATGCCTTGGACCAGATGCTTCCAAGGTCCTTTCCAGCAATGTGGCTATCTGGGCACAACGGATGTGCCACAATTAGAAAGTGAGTCCAAAAAAGTGTTTCCCAACTGCATCAGGGATGGTGTGAGGAAAGCACTTGGCAACCGTTAAGCTCTACAGAAAGAAATGTGTCCCCACATGCAGCACTGCCTCCCTCCCATTCCTGAACTCGAAAGGCTACAAGGGCACACAGTCTTCAGCAGCCCAAAGGGTGTCAGCTACATCTTCGGCAATTTCTCCCAATTTGTCTGACTCGAGATCTGCAGGCTGGGAGTGCTGAGCTCTGAACTGTTTCCTTTGGAAGCATAGTACAGGCTGCGCAAGGCCACAGACTGTAAGAGGGCCTCTCGGGCTTGAGACACCTCAATGTTTTGTTCTTGGGAGATCTGAAGGCTGAGGTGATTCAAGTTGCTCATCAGGAGATTAGAAGCCACAAGGCTGGTCACAGAGTGACAGCGGGTCAGGTTCTCTTCAAAAACCTGCTTGTAGAGCTCATCCACTTTCTTTTCCATGTAGCTGTTCAGCACTGAGTTGGTCAGGGGCTGCTTGGGCAAAAGGATGCTTCTTTCTCGAACATCATCCCCAGGCGGGAACTTGTAAGCCATGGTAGGCGGCCTAATGGAGATGGGAGAATGGCCAAGTGGGATGTCCTCTGAGAGAAGCAGAGGCCCAGCAAAGGCCTCATCATGGACATGGTCCACAAAACAACCAGAATCATAAGCATGCCCCACACGATTGCCCCCAATATGGAGGTCAGGGTAATTCTGGCAGATGCTGGTGCAGGACCACGAGCGATACAAATCCAGCTCGTTTTCTTCTGGCGGGGCTCTTTGGGGGATCTGCAAAGCTATAGATGCATTACCCTGGAGGGCTGCACCCTGCTGGCCCTGTGTCACCGCCCCATCTGCCAATCTCTGCAGACACGAGTCCTTATTGTGCTCTGGGCAGCTCTCGGGCCGACTCTTGTCTGGTCTCTTTGTTTCAGTGGAGGGAAACTTCCCATCTTCGCTCTCCAAAAGCTGTTCTGCCCAAGTTTCTTTTTCCTGCTTGGGGTTCTGCTTACATGTGTGGGGTTTGTACAACTTGGTGTGTTTCTGTTCTTGGTACAGGATGCCAGGTAGGAAAGCTTCTGCTAGCATTTTGTCAGAAAAGCCTGGTAACCAGCAGAGTGCAGTATAGCCCTAAAAATGAAGCATTCACATGAGGGAAACGGCAAAGGTAGGCAGGGGCAGGAATACTGTACACCATTGATTAGGGGCTCCACCAAGTAAGGACAAATCTTGAACAGGTCCCGCCCCACCCCCTGCCCCATGCACACACACTACAACTTTGAAATCTGCCCCGCAGCTAACCCAGCTCTGCGCGGTCTCTTCCCTTGCCCGAGTCTCCATACTACTTTCTCTCCATCTTCATATCATACCCCTCTTTCCAGCTCACCATAATGATGGCTTTCCTCACTAGAATGGAACCACGGACTGTTTGGCTTGCTTAGATTTGTACTCCCTGTCCTTAGCACAGTGACTGGCAAACAGTGCTTAGTAAATGATACTCATCTATCTGTCTGTCTCTCTATCTATCTGTGTAGCTATTTCTCTGCCTGTCTATCTATCTATCTGTGTAGCTATTTGTCTGCCTGTCTATCTGTCTGTCTATCTATCTGTATATCTATTTGTCTGTCTTTCTATCTGTGTATCTGTCTGCCTATCTATCTATCTATCTATCTATCTATGCATCTCTCTGTCTATCTGTCAATCTCTCTGTTAATCTATCTATCTATCTGTTTACTTATCTGTCTGTCTGTGCAGCTATTTGTCTGCCTGTCTATCTGTCTGTCTATCTGTTAATCTATACCTCTCTGTCTGTCTATCTATCTGTCTGTCTAGCTATTTGTCTGCGTGTCTATCTGTCTGTCTATCTCTCTATATATCTGTCAATTGTCTGTTTATCTGTCAATCTATCTCTGTTAATTCCTGTCTATCTATCTGTCTGCCTGTCTATCTGTGTATCTGTCTATCTGTCCATCTAGCTCTCTGTCTGTTAATCCCTGTCTATCTATCTAACTGTCTATCTATCTCTGTTCATCTCTATCTGTCTGTGTAGCTATTTGTCTGCCTGTCTATCTATCCGTCTGTCTATCTGTGTATCTCAGTCTATTCATCTCTCTGTCTGCCTTTCTATCTATCTATTTCTGTCTATCTGTCTCTCTACCTAGCTCTGTCTGTCTGCATTGTAACTGAAAAAAAGATCTCAAACATTTATTAATTTACTGACAACCCAACAATTTATTAAGTGCCTCATCTGTGTGCCAAGAGCTGTGCCAGGTGTCTGTTGGTAATAAAAGCCCAAAGAATCCCTCCTCTCAAGAGGCTTCCATTCCAATGGGGGAGCCAACAAATCCATATAAAAATATATCTGGAACAAATGTAAAGTGAACAATCATATTGGACAAACAGATGTAGAAAAGGGGTAAAACATGAGACAGTTGGGAAAGGAGGCCGGGTGGCTGGACGGGCAGCTGGCTGGGCAGTATGAGCAGTTCTGTGAGAGCAGGAAAGATTTCATGCAGAAGGTGGTGCTTGAGCTCCATCTTAAAGGAGAAAAAGGTCCATAAGGGGAAGGTGGGGAGAGAACACATTCTGGGGATGGGGCATAACTGACACGGAGAAGGGAGAGGAAGGATTTTCAGGGGCTGAGAGAAGGCCGGTTTGGCTGGATGTGGCAGAGTGTGGTAGAGGGAGTGCCACAGAAACACTGGAAAGATAGGCTGAACAGTGGAGTTGGGTTTGGGATTTTCTAGAGGGCTGAGTGAGTAGAGCAGTCACACAGTTAGACTCTACGTTTCAGGAAAATCGCTCTGCTTCACTGTACAGAAAGGACCAGAGAGGAGAGAGACTAGAGGCAGGGAGACCAAGCAAGAGGCTGCTGGAATATCTAGGCGAGAGGAGATGAGGTAGCTGTGAGAGGAGAGAGGAGAGATGTGAGGTGGCAACAACAAGATCTGGCAACTGACTGGATGTGTAGAGTGAGGGAGAGCCAAGAACTGAGGAAAGCATCGAGGCTGTGGACCTGGGTGATTGGGTAGATGGTGGTGGTGCCTTTGACAGAAAGAGGGAAGGAGGAAAGGATGGAGGGAAAGCATGACGGATTCCGTTTTAGATCTATTGGGGTCAAGAAATCTGCAGGAGATTCAACTGAAAATGCCCAGTAAGCAACTGGTGACATGGAACTAAAGCTCAGGAGAGAGACTGGGGCTAAACAGGGAAATGTGGAAGTCATCGCCATAAATAATAAGAGTCAAAGCCATGAGAGAATAGAGGGAGAAGGGAAGAGGGCCCAGGACAGAATAGTGGGAGGGGGAACCACGGGGATGATTTGGCAGCAAAGGAGGCTGGGCACTAGTGGTCAGGCAGCTAGGGGCTAAACCAGGAGAAGATGGCATCATGGAAATCCAGAGAGGAGAGAGTAGCCAGGAGAAGGTGGTTGCAGCAAGGCCAATATGGATAAAGACTAAGAAAAGATCATCCAATCTGATCAGTAAGACATCACTGGTTAACTCTGGACACTGCAATTTCATTTCTGGGATGAGGCTGAAAGCCACCCTGCAAAGAGTTGGGGAGTGCAGGAGGAGGAGGAGGAGGAGGAGGAGGGGGAGGAGAAGGGGAGGTAGCAGGTGTAGACAGTTTTTTCAAGAAGGATGGCTGCTAGCAGGAGGGAAGATGCAGAGGATCAGTGAGGGAATGGAAGGGTCCAGTGAAGGGGTTTTGCTTTTTGATTGCTTTGTTATTTCAAGGACAAGAGAGTCACGTTTGAAGGCGGTAGGAAAGCAGCCAGTCGAGAGGGAGAGGCTGAAGATCGGAGGTGGAGGGGATGACTGAAGGGGCAAAATGCTGGCTAGGACGGGAGGACATGAGATTGAGTGATAAGTGGAGGAGCTCCTTGGCCAGGAGAAGTGCTCCCTCTTTGTCAAAAACTGGGGCAAAGGAGGAGAGGACGAACGGGAGATGATGTCGAGGGGTTTCGAGTCAAAGAGGGAGCTCAGCAGAAAAAGAGGAGGGGGAAGAGGTGTGAGGGGCTTCCAGAGTGAAGAGCAGATTCCGAAGAGCTTCTGCAGGAGGGAGATAGGGAATCAATTAGGGAGGAATAAAAGAACTGCCCTGCTTCAGTGAGGGCCCAGCTTCGGTTGGAGAGTCAGCGTGGTGGTGAGATTTCCTGGAGCTTTGTTCAGCATCTCCTGAGTAGGAATGAAGGAGGCAGATGGTGATGAAATAATATCTGATGCCAGAGTTAACAAGGAGTCACTGGAATGGACTGAGTAGGGGAGTGACATGTTCAGACCTCTGCTCTAGGAATATCATTGCGGTAGCTGGGGTGGGAGGGGGAGGAGGGGGATTGGCGTAGAGTGGAGAAAGGCCTGAAGCATGGAGCCCAAAGGGGGGGGCTATTTGGATGGTCCAGGAAAGAGCTGATGAGGGAGGGAACTGAGGGGTTGGCTATAAGAGCTGAGAGAAGGGGGCCTATTTGAGAGAACTTGGAGAGGGAGAAAAGCCAAGATTTGGCAGCTCATTAGATATGGGCGTCATAAAGGAGGCCTTTATGTCACACTGGGTGACTGGAAGAATAATGGCACCCTCAAATAAGGAAGTTTAGAAGAGACAGATCACTGCAGAGAAAGGTAACATGATGGGGTTGCTGATGAAGCTCCCACCCCAGGGATAGCGTCTCATCCTGGGTGACTCACTTCATTCTCACCCAAAAGAAAAAAGGGAAGAGAGGGAGGGGGTGCCCTAAGTCTCCAAGGGTACTCGGGGCACCCTGCCCAGCCATGAAGTGATCTGGGAGCCAAGCTGTGGAAACACTGAGGGATGAGGTTGGGTGTGGCTGGGATTTGTCTGTGTAGCTGTAGGTGCCTGGTTCTGGTTGGGCCCTACGACCTGTGACACCGTCCAGGAGGTAGAATAAAGTAGTGCTGAGTGAGAAGGAGAGAATGGAGTCATCTCCCAGGATTGTCCCTAAAGCCATACAACCTCAGCTACTTTGGCGATAACCACTGTAAACGAGAGGAGGGACTTTAGGAGGAAGCAACATTTTACAGAGAAATAAAAACTGCCTTGGGGCTGAGAGGGTTCAGACACTATGTGCATTGCCCTTTCTCTGGCAATCTCCCATCTCTACGCCTTTGCATAGGTTGTCCCCCATGCCTGGAATGCACTCCCTTGTCTCGCTATGATGCTCTTAAGAACCCTGATGTCCTTCAAGTGCCAACTCCTCTACATAAGGTCCTTCCTTTTTAAAGCTTTTCATAACCAGTTTCCAGTCTGCTTTTTCAGGTTTATTACCCATTTTTCCCTTTATGAGGCCTTCTGGTCCAACTCAGCTGGCCTTCTTATTCCTAACACACAACATTCTCATCTCCCACCTCCACACCTTTGTAGGACCTGGCCATCATTTTTGGAATCCACTCTGCCCTCTTCATCTCCCCTTCAGAGAATCCCTTATGGCTTTCAATACTCAACTCGGATGTCAGCTCCTCCATGAGAGGCCTTTCCTAACCACATAAGCACTGGCACCTCTCTCTCCCCCAAAAACTTCCTTATCTTCCATTTCTCTGCAGCCTGGATTTTGGTGGGTGTGCACGGTGTCTTCCCCAATCAAAAATGAGTTCCTTAAAGGCAGAGACTGTTTCCTGTTTGTCTTGGATCCCCAGCAGCTGGCACAGAACTGGGCACAAGGCAGACACTTTTTATAAATGCTTGTTGAAAGAACAGATAAAATGAAAATTCCATTTAAAAACTACATAATGATGTGGCAGCCAGGTGGCGCCATAGTACAGAGAGTGCTGGACCCAAGGTCAGAGAGCCTCCTTTCTGCTGCAAATCAGACCTCGGATACTTCCTAGCTTCATGACCCGGGGCAAGTCACTTTACCCTATTTGCCTCAGTTTCCTTATCTGTAAAAATGAACTGAAAAAGGAAATGGCAAGCCACTCCAGTATCTCTGCCAGGCACTACTGCCCAAGACAGACCAAGAAGCTCGGTGCCTTAGTTCAGCAGGGTTCCACCCCGCTCCAAGGACTGGCCCCGGGTCTTGTTGTCACAAGAACTCCCTCCTTTAGCGCAAAGGGGTACTCCCTCTCCTCAAACTGTCCTAGGGAGTTACTAAGAGCCCCGGGAGCTGAAATGACTTGCCCAGGGTCCACTCAGCCCGGGCAGCCATACTGTACCCTACAAAGACAGCTTTGCTTTCAGGGAAACGGATGACTTCCCTTCCCTTTGGTCTTAGTCAATCCTGTGGATCCCTTCCAAGGTAGAAGAGCGGGAAGGGCCAGGCAAAAGGGGTTAAGTGACTCGCCCAGGGTCACACAGCCAGGAAGTGACCGAAGCCACATTTGAACCCCGGACTCTTGCGTCCAGGCCTGGCTCTCTATCCACAGGGCCACCCAGCTGCCTCCCGATTATTCTCTTTTTGCAGTAAAACTAGCTCAGGGTGGAGGGTTTCACCGTCCCGAAGCCTAGAGCAGCTAAGGTCGGAATTTCGCCCAGGATCCATCCGCTAACACGCACTGCTGGGGGCGTCCAGTTGTGGGTCCCACAGGAGGAGGGGCGGGAAAAGGAGGCGCTCGCCCCAGAACATCCCTACGGTTGCAGGCTGTGGGGGCGAAGCGTCCCAGGGCAAACTCCGGGACTTACCTTGCTCCGAGAGGTCAGGCCGAGCCCGCGCGCGGCCCCAGCAGCCCAGCAGCCCAGTAGCACCTACGGCGCCGCTCAGGACTGGCCGCCTTTTCTTAGTTCCCTCCTGGGCCGGCCCTCACCACAGCCTGCTCCTTCCTTCCCCTTTGGTGGCCAGCCCAGTGGGACTGCGTGGGCTGCGTGGGCCGCTTGGTCACAAGGGCTAATGACAGGGCAGCAAAAGAGGATGTGGGAGTGTGCGCCCCATGCCCAGGCCAGGGAGTTCCCGGGAAGAGGGCGGAAAGAAGCGCTCCCACGCACTCACCCGAAGGAGGAGGGGGCCTAGTGCCCCCGCCCCTCCGGGCCTCCCTCAGGCTGCCCGGATCTCATCGGTCTTTTTCTGGACACCTAGCTGGGGAGGGGAGACGAGCGGGGTTGGGGCTTTTGACAGCGCGGGAAACTGAGGCTCAGAGCTAAGGGACTTGCCCAAGATTCTACGTCCAGTGCCAGGGGGTGCAACACCCGGCGAGGGGCGGAACGGGAAAGGGCGTGGACTGTGGCTCTCCCGAGTTTCCCAACAACAACTCATAGCCTCCCTAGGCCTGCTACAGCTGCCCAGAACACTGCCCGGGCCGCGGGGTGGGGGAGGGGGAAGTGGTGGGGGGGAGGTGCGTGAGCGCATGCGCGGGCAGCAGAGTGGGCGGGGGTGTGTACGGAGGTGGAGGGGAAGGTGCTGAGTCCCTCCCGGCCCAGCCCCGGCCGGCCCGGCCCAGCCCAGCCCGTATAGCCCCGCCCTGTCTCTCAATCTCTACTTCCTTCTCCTTTTTCACTCCATTAAAAGTGTAAGGCATGGCGTCCGAGGACCTGAGTTCGAATTCTACGCTCCATCTTTGTGACTTTGGGCAAGTCACTCAACCACCCCGGGCCTGTCTGCCCCCCCGTAAAATGAGGAGGGTGAACTAGATGAGCCCTGAGGACCTTTCCAGCTCTATGAGCTAGGTTCTCTGAGGTACCTGCCTGGGCCCCCGATTGGAAGTACAAAAAGTTGGGGGGGGGGCGGAGCGGGTCACGGAATCGAGCTAGTTCCACCCTATCGGAGGAAGTAAACCGAGGGCCCTGTGAGGGGAAGCGACTTGGCCAAGGTCGCACTGCTGGCAAACGGCAGGGCTGGGAGTCGAACCCAAGTGGGCTGATGCTCTGGGATGTTTCGGGGCTCATTCACACTCGCCCATCCATGAAGCCTGCAGTCACCTTAAACCTGCTCTCTCTTCTTGAGTGCCAGAGCTGGGACTGCTGGACGGCTAGGGCTGAAAATGGAAGAGGATGGAGGGGGGCCGGGGGAGAGGAAAGAAGAAAACGGGAGAGCAGAGAGCTGGGGAGGGGCGAGGAGGAGTGGGGGGTGGGAGGGAGCAGGGGCGCCCAGCACGCAAAGAACGCCAGGCCCCTGTCTAGAGACTGAGAATTGAAAACAGAACCCCATTGTCCCTCGCTGGCCAATCATGGGAGCCGTGGCTGGTTTCCCTTAGCAACGGGAGAAGTGGGTGAGGGAGGGCTCCCCTCTTGCCTTCAGGTCGCCTCCAGTGAAGTTGCAGATCCCAAACTGCCCCCGCTCTTTATTCAAGTTTCTAACGCAGCCAGGCCCAGGCCTCAGCTGGAAAGGCAGGGATGAGAGCAGGAAGGGGCCCATCTCCACCCCTGCCTGGCCCTGGGAGTCAAGCCCTTCATCTGTAAAATGGGGAATCACAGTAATTGCACTGCGGGCTTCCCAGAATCCTGGTAAGACACTCCCCAAGTAACTCCAGAGAAGGGGGCGGTCCTGACTCCTTCATCTTGTTGCCCTTTCCTCAGTTTACCCTGTGCTTGCTTATGTGTTCCCGCGGGGTGAACAGACCCCTAGACCAGTGGATTTCCCAGGGGCCCAATCACTTTCAGGTGGTCCCTGATGCTGTTCAGACAGGCTGAGAAGGGGAAGAAGCCTGGGCAAGAAAACATGGCGGTCAATGAATTGAGGCCGAAGTGATGACTAGCATCTGCTCCATCCATCACCCAGATAGATGCCTTCCTTGGACTCCTCCAGGCTAGAAGGAATGAGCTCGAATGTTCTTCCCCCTTCAAGGCATTCACATACACGATGGGATGATGAAGGGGACAGCTGGGTGGCTCAGTGGATAGAGAGTCAGGCGCAGAGATGGGAGGTCCTGGGTTCAAAGCTGGCCTGAGACACTTCCTAACTGTGTGACCCTGGGCAAGTCACTTCTCCCCCATTGCCCAGCTCTTACTGCTCTTCTGTTTTAGAAACAACACACAGTACTGATCCTAAGACAGAAGGTGAGAGATTAATCATGATCATGATAATGCCAAGCCTTTATATAGCACATTAAGGGTTGCAAGTGCTACACGTGCCACCTCTGATCCTGACGATGGCCTTATAAAGTTGGTGTTATTATTCTCCCATTTGACAGGTGAGGAAAATGAGCCCCAGTGACTCTCAGTGGCTTGTACAGTCATACAACCAGGAAGTATATAAGGCAGGATTTTGAATACACGGTCCTACTAGCACCCCATCCACTATACTATGTAGGTCCCTCAAGTCCCAACCTCTCCCCAACCCTCACTTTTCACATCTGTGAAAGGGGGATGCTAATATTGATCCATCCTACCTGTGTGAACAATGTTCTTTAAACTTGAAGGCTTTAGGGCAGTGATGGGCAAACTCTTTAAAGAGGGGCCAAAAGAAAAGAAATGCTCATCTGTCAGTCTATTTCTAAGGCAGCTCTTTCAAAGTTTCATTGTGTTGTATCCTACTCGTTGTATTTGTCAGATTAGGAATAATGTCCTGTGGCCGGATAGAACTTTTCAGGGGGCCACATTTGGCCTGCAGGCTGTAGTTTGTCCACCACTGCTTTAGGGAAATAAGCCATTGCCCTAGATCAGTGGTGCCCAAACTTTTTTGGCCTCCCGCCCCCTTTCCAGAAAAAATATTCCTTAGCCCCCTGGAAATTAATTTTTAAAATTTTAATAGCAATTAATAGGAAAGATAAATGCACCTGTGGCCATCACTGCTTCCCTGGATCGCTGCAGCACCCATCAGGGGGCGGTAGCGCCCACTTTGGAATCACTGCTCTAGACACTCCTCAGACTTGGCAGGGCCCTCCCAGACCCTCAGCAATACTGCTCATTGAACTGCAAGCTTCAGGCACAGATCAGGGAACTCGACCTGGGAAATGCCCTAACTTCTTAGAGAGACTGTTCACAACCTCCCTTCCACACACCGGCTGTACAGAGGCTGCTGGGAAGGGGGGAAACATTCGAGCTGTTCACTTCTGCTTCTTGTCTCTCTATCTTCCCAGTAAAGCAAAGGCAAGCAAAGAGAATCTACTTGTGAGACAGCAGCCACATGAAATGGGAGTTAATAGATGTATCAATCGATGAAAAAAATCCTTCAAGAAAAGAGGGCGAAGGCTGGCAACCCCAAGGCTGACCACTGCTCCTCCCAGATAGTCAACGGAGGTGACTAGCATGGCCAGATGTGTCGGGTTTGGGTTTGGGTTTAGGTTTTTTTTATTTTTTTGCTTTTCCTTTCTTTTATGAGATCCTAGAGAAGTACTGCATTTCTAGGGTCTTCAGGACCAAGAGCAAGGATGTCCATCTTGTAGAAAGGCCTCAGTTTTGTCCTAGAAGAGTCTGTAAAGGGCGATGGCTGTCCTGAAAGCCTTCCTGATTCTCCCCTGTGGTATGGGAATGTCCCACCATGGACACTATCCCTGGGAAGTCTGACCAAACCGCAAAGGTTTTGCCTGTGCATTGGAGAAACCATTCCTCCAGCAAAGACTAGCCCAGGCAATTCTAGGGAGGCTAAAGACCAGGTGAAGAAAGCTTGGGTCACGGCAGTCTGGGAAACAAAGGCCAATTTGTACTCCAAGACATAGCGTGCACGACACCCCTCGGTTTGGGTTTGTTTGTTTTTTATCAGATCTTTTATATGGAAGCCCTTTGGGGGGGCAGCAAGAAGCTTGGGAGGGGCAGGTAAGAGCCCCCCAATCCAAGTTGTTTATGTTGTAAAAGCTCCTTCATGGGGTTTTTGTGTTCGGGTTTATAATAAGGATCCGGTGACATGTGTACTCAGACATTCGCAGATAAGAAGAGGACCATATTTTGTGAATACTCGAGTAGCAGGCTAATTTGGGGAGCAAATCATAACACTCCAAGTGAAGGGATGCCGCCTCACCAACTATTATCGGCATCACCACAATGATTCTATTTTAATTGCTTTTAGGACTCTGAAATGTTTATTAATGCAAATCAACAAACAGAGATCTATGAATTCCTGAGGCTGTCAGCAGTGAAAAAAAAAATGAAGAAATGGAAATATCCAGACAGGGCTGCTGCTTCCCCTCCCAGCTACCTTATTCAGGACTCGGTGCTGCAGTCTCGTTGTTTTCCCATTAGAGTTGTGATATAGATCATGTGGTGTGACTCTAACATGTACTATTTGAGCATTTTGATTTTATGTAAAAGGGAGAGGCAATGTGACATGGTGGGGAAAGGGTCAACCTTGCAATCCAGTCCTGCCCCTGCCCCATACTGGCGGTGTGAGGAAGGGTATATTGCTTAACTTCTCAGTGGCCCAAGCAACTTCTGAGACTATGACTAGCAGACAAGTTTCTGATCTGCAGGTAAAGATAGTCTCCACGGTAGGGGGTCCCTACACCAATGACATCACAGATCTACCTCTCTCCACCCTGCTCCCCCCCTCCCCGAATAAAAGGGATTCTTCAAACCATCCTCGTAGAAGTAATTTGTTGGCTCTGATGCCATCACTGTCACCAAGCTCTGCAGTGGTTGTTTTTGCACAGAGGAAAGGAACCAAATTATGCTTTGATATAGCCTTCAGTGACTCTATAAGGGCTTTAGGACATTTGAAGACTTTCCAATCTGATTTTTTTTTAAATCTTGGAGGGGGCAGCTGGGTAGCTCAGTGGATGGAGAGCCAGGCCTAGAGATGGCAGGTCCTAGGTTCAAATCTGGCCTCAGACACTTCCCAGCTGTGTGACCCTGGGCAAGTCACTTGACCCCCATTGCCTACCCTTACCACTCTTCTGCCTTGGAGTCAATACACAATATTGACTCCAAGATGGAAGGTGAGGGTTTAAAAAAAATCTTGGAGTCATTCTGTATCTATTTCTTCATCTGTTTGTCCCCATTGCTCTATCTGTATCTCCACCTCTCTGGCCATGTTTCTCTCTGCTTTCTCCATAACCTCTGCTTTCTCCCATCTCTCTCTCTCTCTGTCTCTCTCCATCTGTCTGTCTGTCTTTCTGTCTCTCCTAAACACTATCCACTCAAGTCTTCCTGTGCCTCTGAGCCCCTGTACATTGCAGCATGGAATACAGGAATGCTGATGGTTCAACACAAAGTGAGATGATCTGCCCATGTAGACAAATGGCTTGCCCAATGCCCTGCCTGCTGCTAGTGAATAAAGCATTGGACTTGGGATCCCGAGAGATTCATGATGTACTCTGCATATAGCAGGCACTTAATAAATGGAGCCTGGAGTCCAAGTCCTAGCTTGGCTCTGGATACAGAGCTACTCCTCTCTGGCCTCAGTTTCCTCCTCTGTAAAATGAAGGGATGGGACTAAATGATCTGAGGACACTTCCCGCTCTAGCAGCCCATGATGCTACAAGTAAATAAATGCCTTCCTGGAAGGGAAGGACATAGACTGGGGAGAGGAGAAGGTGGCTCCTTCTGTCCTGCTTGGGGAAACTTCAAAACAATTTTTAACCCCTGCCTTCCTGTCATAGAATCAAAACTGTGAATCCTAAAAATTAAAGGAGAAATTAATCAAACTGAAAGTAAAAGAACTAGTGAACTAATAAATAAGACTAGGAGCTGGTATTTTGAAAAAAAATAAAAAGAAAATAAAGTACTGCTTAATCTAATTTTAAAAAAAGAAAGAAGAGAATCAAATTAACAGAATCAATATTGTATTGGCTCCAAGGCAGAAGAGTGGTAAGGGTAGGCAATGAGGGTTAAGTGACTTGCCCAGGGTCACACAGCTGGGAAGTGTCTGAGGCCAAATTTGAACCCAGGACCTCCTGTCTCTGGGCCTGAAACTGCAAAAATGAAGCAGCCAATGGCCCACTTAACTCCAGTTTTCCTCCATTCCTAGAAAGAAAGCCAACTCGACTCTTGTAGTCAGTCATGGGTCTAAGAGCCAGGAGCTCAGGAATAGGGTTCTGGTTTTCCTAAATTACTCATCTAATTTGTTGCTTCGGAGCCCCATCTCCACATGCCTGGAGACCTCGGTTCGAGTTAAGAAATGCAGATTTATTCAAGCATTCTCCCTTGCAACTGGAGAAGGAATTTTTAAAAAGCCAGCGAAATGGACCCCTTGATAGTAAGGCAACTCAGCATATAGGATGGTCTTATTTAGAGAATTTCCACAAGCAATGCATATACTGTGCTTCTTAGATTGGCACAGGGGAATTGTGAATTTCGGCTGCCATGGCAACAGCAGCATTCAGGGCCCCAGGCTCTCATTTATAAATTCAAGTCAACGAGAAGAAAAGATTTGACATCTTGAATTTTTCCTTACAGCCAACTTTTCAAGAACACATTTTCTGTATGGAGGGATACTTGTAGCTGGGGCCGGGGAAGGGGGCTGGGGGGCTGCGGCCCAATAGAAATGGAGGCTTTCTCCCCCTCGGCTCCAGCCCACCCCCTCAGCCACCCACATGTCGACCACTGTGGGCTTCAAGTGTGGCAGAAAGGAGAAAGGAGAGGAAGGGGGACGGGAGGGGAGGAGTAGGGAGACCAAGAAAGAAAGCAAAGCGAGGAGCAGAGGTAGGCTTTGCTCCCAGGGAGGGGGCGGGAATTAAAGGGGCTGAAAGAGATTAAAGGACCCCTCCCCTCCCCACCGCTACCCTGCAATTCCCCTGCCCCACCCCCTCTCCTCTGTATGTCTCTCTCTCTCTCTCTCTCTCTCTCTCTCTCTCTCTCTCTCTCTCTCTCTCTCTCTCTCACACACACANGTCAAGGTGTTAAATAAAAGCATTTAAGGAATTAGCCAGCCCACAAGCAGATTTCCATTTTAATGGGGACTTGGGAGAGTGGCAGAATGGGAAAGGGCGGCTCGTTCATTACCTGGCACTTAAGGGCCAGATTTCCCAACATCTTTGTTTAGCCGCCATATGGACCACTTCCCAAGGCTGCTTCCCAAGAGCCCACCGAACAAAAATGCCATTTTTTATTTATCTATATACACACACACACATATATATATATATATACATAATTTATATCATATATAATTTTATCTAGATAGGCGATATATAGAGATATAAAATTTTATATAGATAGGTATAGATATATATCATTTTATATAAATAGGAGATATAGAGAGATAAAATTTTATATATATATATATATACCATTTTATATAGAGATAGTATATATATACACACACATATATATGTGTCTATGGTGCTTGGGTAGAGATGTTTGTTTATGTATATATTGAAATCCTTTCTGAATTCTGAAATAAAAAGGGGAGCCAGGGCGAAATTAGATGGAATATTTGAACCCTCAGCAAGCTATTTAGGTAGGAATCCATATTTTCGGTTGGGACAGAGGAGAAGATTTCTGTTCCAATTTAGGGCCAGAACAAAGAGACCAGACAATCCAAACATCCAGAATGTGAAAGCTTCTTAAAGAGTTTTACTGGAAGGGAAAATCATTTGTTTCAAAGCAAAGATATTTCTATGGAGGCTAAAGAAAAAAAAAAAATGGGGCTAAAGTGGACCAACAATCCTTCGGAATCTTTGGCATTCATAACCAGATCAGAAAATCAGAGCACAGAGAAACATCGATTTTCCCCTGGCCTCGCCTTCCTTTTGATTCCACCTTCCCAACCCCCTCCCCTAGAAAAACTGTTCAGTAGGATTAATAAGAGAACCACTGGGGCCCTGTCATTGAAGCCTGGCCTTTAGCGCTTCTGAAGCAAGTCGCTTCCACTCCCTCAGGCATTGGAGTCATACAACAGTGGTTCTTAAACTCGGGCCTGGAAACTCCCTTGGGTCTACTTCAGGAGCCCCAGAAATTTAGGTGGGAAAAAAATACATCTTTATTTGCATTAATAATCTCTAATCAAAATTTCACATTTCCTTTAGTTATGAATTTTTAAAAAATGATTCTGAGAAGGGGTTGGTAGGCTTCAGCACCTTGCCCAAGAGGTCCATGGCATCAAAAGGTAAATGAGGAAGGTCCATAGCTGTGAAGCTAACGGCCTGGTGGGATAAATCTATTCAGAAAAAAATATCAGCTCAAATACCTGATATTTGGCTCTTCAGATTGATGGCCAACTAGCAGATAAAGATCCATTCAAAAAAGTAATATGCCATGATCTCCCCTAAAAATTCGACATCAGAGGAGAGGTTTTCTTGGAAAATCTGATTTTCTTTTCTCATCGAAACCACCCCCACCATTCTGGTGTTCATCTCTCCTCCTCATCTACATTATGTGACCTGGCTATATAAGACACAGCTAAGAGAATGAAGAACTCTCCTCTAGAATGAAACTCAAATAACTGGACAGGCCATACAGTTACAGTTTTCCGTTTGGATGACCGCATCGCTTTTCCAGGTTGTGAGCCACTGAGCTTCCCTCTTTTGGCTAGTTGCCTTGATTGATACCCATCCCAAGCTGGAAACTCAGCCTGAGAATGTTCTCCTCAGCATAGAAGTTGAGGCTAGAGGTAGGGACTGGACCTTTGCTTTCATTGATATATGGGTGTGGAAAGCCCTACCAATGCAGGCCAGCATCTTAAAGTCTCAGAGGTTATTCAGAGCTCGGAGGGCTTAGATGACTTGCCCAGGGTCGCACAGCCAGCAGAAGTCAGAGGCAGGACTTAAACTCAAGTCATCCTGGCTTCGAGGCTGGCTCTCTGACCACTAAAACCTGTCACCTTCTCCTGCAAGAAAAAATAATTTGGGGCCCAGAACATTTCCCATCTGTTAGAATCTGATCCAGACACCCCAGGTCCCACAATATCCCTGATACTATTATTCACCCCCAAATCTGCTGAATATTTGTGCTCGAAACATCTTTGTTGATGGCAACTTCGGGAGCCTGAACGAACCTGACAAGCAAAGTTAGAAATGAAAATTTAAACAGTTTTCTCTCTACTGTTTCCTGTTACCCTCCCTCTCCCTCAGAAGAAACCACATACTATTCATTTGGCATTACTCCTATTCATTTCAGATCCCCAGCAGTCTGTAATTTCTGTTTCTAAAAATGTTGTTCTCCCTTTAAAGCATTGTGCCAGTGTTGAACCTCCGTAAACAATGCCATATATTCATTCCATGTTGATTTTGGCAAACGACACAGCAATGCATAGAGTGCAAGGTAATGGAAAGTCACTTAAAGGAAAATGGGGGTGCCCATGGGGTGCTTTTAGTAGCAAAGGCTAAGTAGAATTGCTCTATGGTAAGAAAACTGCTCCCTAAGTAAGTGATGGAGACCATATCGCTCCTTGCCCTTTTATCAGCCTTGAGGGTTAGAGTTTTAAATTGGTCCCTTGCTTAGATGGATACTCTTATTGGATGTTTGCTATTATTAAAGTGTAGAAAAGATAAATCCATCTCAACTTAATGTACTCATGAAAAAATGTGCTTCACATGCTAAGAAAATGCATTTGCACAGTTGAGTTTCTAATTCCTATTTGCCAATTTCTGTAGCTTAGTGCCACAGTAATGTGTCATTTGAAAATTGAAGGGGAGAAAACAACAACCCACTAAGCCACAGTACCAATTATCACCTGGGGAACATTTGCTTCGTAGCTCCTCCCATGGAAACTGGGCTCCTTGGGCGATGATTTTCTGCCCATTTTCAGACACATAATTGAAGGATTCTGCAGCCCCCATGTGGACTCAAAGCCTGGGGGCCAAGTGCTCAGACACAGACCGGTCTTTGCACACAGCTCACCTTGAAGAAGAAGATTAAGCCTCAGCTGGGAAGTCATGCAAGAGACCTGTCACCTGAATGTTTTTATGACTTCTCAGTGCAAAGGGGTTTTCTGTTGATCACCAAAATGAGCAGCACAAAACTCCAATGAGGAGCCCCAAGAGCATGTGTCATACACAGTACACAGTTTCCATCTACAGAAGAATTGGAATATTGGAATGGCCATAAGTCATCGTGACAAGCGCCAAATGATAAACATCGCTTATGGCTTCTTTAAAAATCGCAACAGCAACACATCAAAATCGGACACGAGTGCTTGCCTGGAAAGATCCAGGAGGGCATGGAGGTATTGAATGAATTAGACAGATTCTCTTCCCCTCCCATTTTATTTTGGATTCACATATGCTTAACAACAGGAGCTCTAGAGATACTTAAGCTGCAGTTAACAATAAAAATAATAATATAAAAAAAGAGGTTTCTGCATTACGATTACCAAAAGGGGGGGGGGCACAGATGCCCAGACAGATCACAAAACCACTCCATCACATCTACTTGCAATTTTCCAATAATCATCTCCCATAAGCTCTAACCATATAACATTCACATTTTAATCATGTATTCCATTGGCTATTGTTGGGACGCTGAGCACACCAAGCAACAAATTGATGCTGTAGACATGAAGCCTATTGTTTTCTGGAAGCCAAGATAATTTTGCTATTTTAGAAAAGCGACTGCGGTGGCGAATCCCTCGACAGGAGGCATAAGGCCAGAAGGCAGAAGGGTTCACGCTTGCTGCTTTGCCAGTGCTTGGGCTTCCTAAAAGAAAAAGATGAAGTCAATTAAAATGCCACCCAAACAGTTGCCTGGAGCTACTAGGGCAAAATTGTATTAGTCTAAATAACTCCGAAGTTCCCTACGTTCCTCTATACCAGTTGCTTGGAAAGTAATGGTGGTTGAGCCTAACAATAATCATTCATAAGGATGTGGCACTTTCCAGCTTGGAAAGTTTAAAAACTCTCCAGTTTATAAACTTTCCAACAACCTATAAGCTAAGAAGAGGGAAGAATATTAAGCACATTGTATAGATGTTTGGACTGAGGATCAGAGGTAGTCATTTGCCCAAGATCACACAGCAAGTGTCAAGGCAAACCCAGACTGACTCCAAGTCCCAGTGCCCAAATGTAAATGAAGAATTGATAACATTTTACACGGCAGTTTCCAATTTGAGAAACTTGTTAAATTCCCCTCTCCCACAACCCCAGACCTCCTCTGATGCTTTGATGAGGCCCAGAGATAACCCTGGGGTTTTGAAGCCTATGCCAATGGAAACCCCAAAGCCTGAGGGAATGGAGTCTGGGGTCTAGCCCAAATGCTAGAGGGCTGGTCATGACAAAAGCCCTCAAAGATGTCAAATAAGGCACTGAGGTGCCTGGTGGGGGGAGGGGAGGACAGTTGCAATAACATTTCTTCTGATCATCTGTCCAGATTTTGGCCTCCACTGGGCTCTCATCATTGTCCGGGGAGACACTCTGGCAAGGGAGTATGGAATGGTATAGGACGTTAAACGTCGGGTACATCTCCAACCAACCACTGAGGAGCCTGGCCTACTTATAGGAAGGCGACTCTACCATCTCTAATGAATCATCCTGTTGGGTAATAAAAAACCAAATCCTTATAGTTTCAAAGAGTTTAACAAAGATGCTTGTCATACATGTGCAATCAAGTGCTCAGACTGGTAGGGAACTTTCTGTCTATTGACAGTAGGCTACATCTTGAGAGAATGTCCCGATCCTTCATAAGGCCAAAGAAAGGGACATAGAAAAACCTCTTTCTCCAGTGTCCTTTTATTTTTTTAAGGGGAGAAGGGAGTGGGGAGGTAAAGAACCCTGAAGCCAGAGAACAGAAAATTCTTGATCTGCCCAGAAGGGACTTGACAAGTTTGAGAGGAGACAGGGTATATAATCCCCCCAAAAAACCATTGACCTTAAAACAATACCACTACTAGGTCTGGATCCCAGAGATTAAAAACAAAAAGGGAAAGGACCTATATGTACCAAAATGTTTAAAGCCATTCTCTGTGTGCCAGCAAAGAATATTGGTTCTGCCTTTTCCTACCTGAGAGATCTTGGGGGAGACCCTTCCCTATCCTCTATGGGCCTCAGTTTCCTAATCTGGAAAATGAGGGGGCTGGATTGAACCGTCTCTGAGATCCCTTCCAGCCTTTCCTCTGTGAGCTCACAGTCACATGAACAATAAAGAGCAAGAAGTCTCTACTCCAAATCTTTGGTAAAAGACTACACTGATGTTCTCTGTCCCAGGCAGGTCAGAAAAGCAGAAACTCACTTCAAAGTGTCTGAGCAGCACAACTGACTTTAAAGAGGGGGAAAAAATAGAAAGATGTGACCAGATTGGGTTCGACATATGCTTCCCTCAGCAGCAGGCTGGCTGTCGGAAAGTATCAACTTTGATGCACAAATATTTGGACAGAAGTGCTGTTGAAGGTGGGCAGGATGTCCCTGGAGTTTCAACTCCAAAGGTGAGCTGTTCTACAGTGGCTGCTTATGGTGATTTGGGCAGTCAAGTTGGAAAGTAAGCAGCTTCCAAGTGCCAAGAGAATGGGGGCCCAAGGGCTTATTAAGGCACATCACTGTAGTGCCCCCATTGCCAGTTCCAGGTGACTTGTGATTCTCTGAAATACAGTCTGTCTCCAGCATGGAGAGCTTGCTCTGCATAAACCAAAGAAAGGCTGGGCTGACTCCAAAGGAGTCTGGAATTCTGTCTCCAACATTTAAGATCAAGCACAGACAAGCCATTTAATCTCCCTGAGCCTCAGTTTCTTCATTTGTAAAATGGGGTTATTACAACTGTCCATCCTACAGGGCAGCTGGGTGGCTCAGGCCCAGAGATGGGAGGTCCTGGGTTCAGATCTGACTTCAGACACTTCCTAGCTGTGTGACCCTGGGCAAGTCACTTTACCCCCATTGCCTAGTCCTTATCACTCTTCTGCCTTAGAACCAATACACAGTATTGATTCTAAGATGGAAGGTGAGGGTTTTAAAAAAACAAACAACTATCCATCCTATCTCACAGGGTTATGGGAAAAGCAATTTCTAACTCTTTAGTGCCCTGTAAATGTGAGTTATTTGCCAACAGGAATTCCACCCAATTGACAGGATAAAAGGAAAGAGTAGGATGAATGGGAAAAGCAGGTTGGAGAGAAATATACAGTAATCATAGCTGTGAAACAAAATTTATAACAAGTTTCTCTGATAAAGGCCTCATTTCTCAAATATATTGAGAACTGAGTCAAATTTATAAGAATACAAGTCATTTCCCAACTGATAAATGGTCAAAGGATCTGAACAGGCAGTTTTCAGAGGAAACAATCAAAGCTATCCATAGTCATATGAAAAAATGCTCTAAATCACTACTGATTAGAGAAATGCCAATAAAACCAACTCCGAGGTACCACCCCACACCTAACAGATAGGCTAATATGACAGAAAAGGAAAATGGCAAATATTGAGGGCATGTGGGAAAATTGAGACACTAATGTACTGTTGGTGGAGTTGTGAACTGATTCAACTATTCTGGGAGAACAATTTGGAATTATGCCCAAAGGGCTGTAAAAATTATGCATACCATTTGACCCAGCAATATCAATACTATGTATCCCAAAGAGATTAAAAACAAGAAGGAAAAAGACTTCTAGGTACAAAAATGTTTAAAGCAGCTCTCTTTGTAGTAGCAAGGAATCGGAAGTTGAGAGGATGTCCATTGATTGGGGAATGGCTGAACGAGTCATGGTATATGATGGTGATGGAATACTATTGTGCTATAAGGAGTAATGAAAAGGATTATTTCTGAAAGAACTGGAAAGATTTACATGAACTGATGCAAATTGAAGTGAGCAGAACCAAGAGAACAGTAACAACACTATTGTAAAAGGATCGATTGCAAATGACTGAGCTATTCTCAGCAATACAATGATCCAAGACAGCTCTGAAAGACTTTTAATAGAAAATGCAAATCCACCTCCACAGAAAGAACTGATGGAGTCTGAATGTAGATCAAAGTATACTTCTTTAACTTTCTGTATTTTTTTGGTTTGTTTTTGTTTTTTAGTCTGTGTTTTGTTTTACAACATGACTAATAAGGAAATATTTTGCATAACTGCATATATAACCTATATCAGAATGCTTCCTATCTCAGGGAAAGGGTAAGGGAAGGAGAGAATTTGGAACCCAAAACTTAAAAAACAAAATTAATGTTAAAAATTGCTTTTCCATGTAATTGGGGAAAAATTGAATATTAATTTTAATTTAAAGGTCTATTTCACAATCAG
This sequence comes from Gracilinanus agilis, assembly GCF_016433145.1. Taxonomy (NCBI): domain Eukaryota; kingdom Metazoa; phylum Chordata; class Mammalia; order Didelphimorphia; family Didelphidae; genus Gracilinanus; species Gracilinanus agilis. Next base: position 38,711,769 of record NC_058136.1, on the reverse strand, counting down.
TTTTTTGAGGGAAGGGGACAGGGAGAATGCCAATAAGTAAGAATGTTTAAATGAAATAAATTGCAACAAAGATAACAGGAAAATTGATGTTATTCAGTAAGGTAAACTTTTTTGGATAAAAGAACATAGCTGGTCCTCAAACCTTACAGAGGGACAAGAAACTACAGCTTTGGATTAAAACTATTGCTGGCTGCATCTATGAGGCCAGGACTTACCTAATACTTGATGGCAAAGACCCATCTGCTTCAGGGGCCCCAGATCCCCTTAGTGCCAATCAAGCAGCCAAACAAGCCCTTCCTGCTCCGGGTTGCAGGAGCAATGAGCTAGGTAAAGGTGCCACCTGCCTAAGGCAGCCCAAGGAAAGCCCCTGCTATGGTTGGCCAGTGGCCCATAGACACACAGTGTCTGTTTCCCACATTCTCCCTGTCCTTTTTCTTACCTTAGCAGCTGGGCCTTGATTAACCAGAATGTTCAGGGAAATGGGACTTGTAGTTAAATATAACTTTCTGGGTAAGTGAGTTTACCTCAAACTTCCGTTTCACTTCTTGCAATGTGTCTAAGTAGTATTAACCTCCTTCCTGCATTAATAAGGAAAACCCAGGGCTCAGGGTTGATTTAGGCCTTAAAGATGATTATGCTCATTGTATATGGAGAGGGTAGAGAGCTCAGGCTGCATCTAGGCTGGTTTTGCAACTACAGAGTCATCCTGGGCTCCCTACTCTCACACCCCTTCCCAGCTCACTTATCCAATCTGTTTCCAGATCTTGTTGCTTTTATGGTCACAAAATCTCCTGCATGCAAGAGTATGCAGGAGCTAGCTCTTTGCGAAATGTGAGCATTTACAATTCAGAAATGAGCAAATACTACAGATCAGGTCTTGATTTGGAGTTTTGTTGATTGTCTAGACTTAAGGAAGAGATGGATAAAATGTGAATATTGTAGATTAAACTAAAAAGTATGCAACATGTATCCTTTTCTCTCTTCTTACACACACACACCTCTAGTCCTGGTCCTCATCACTTCCTATCACATTGCTGCAACAGGCTTCTAACTGGGCTCCCTGCCTTAAGCCTCTCCCCACTCCAAACTATACTACACATAGCTGCTGAAGCTACTTTCATAACCATGAGGTCTGATCATCTCATCTCTCTCCTTAGTGGCTCCCTATTACCTCTAGGATCAGAGAGAATTTCCCTATTCGGTATTTAAAAGGTAGCTGTGGCTAAGTGGTTAGAGCACCAGGCCTGAAGTCAAGAAGACCTGTGTTCAAATCCAGCCTCAAACATTTCCTAACTGTGACCTTGGGCAAGTCATTTTACCTCAGTATGCCTAGGAGGCAGTTAGGAGGGAGGAAGACACTGTGCTAAGCTCTTTTTACAAATATTATCTCATTTGATCCTCCCAAAAACTCTGGGAATAAGTGCTGTTGTTATCCCCACTTTGCTGTTGAAGAAAATGAGGCAAACAGAGGTTAAGTGACTTGCTAAAGGTCATACAACTAAGCGTCTGAAGCTAAATTTTGAAGAAAAAAAAAAACAAATTTTTTTTCCTCCAAGCCCAGCAGCCTATCCCTTGTGGCCTAGCCACTAATAGGGGACAGAACATTTGATTTAGCATCAGATGACCCAAGCTGGAATCTAAGGTCTGTCATTTGCACGACTCCTCCCCCCCCAACAGGATCCAAGCCTTTGCACTGGTTATCACCCTATGGCTAGAAGGTTTTTGTGCTCTCACCTCTGCCTTAGTTTCATTGGATTCCTTCAAACCTCAATTCCAATCCCACCTTCTGCAGGAAGCCTTTCTCAGTTTCCCCATCTGACAGTGTTCCCCATCAAAATCATCTTTCATCTAATCTGCTTGTATATTGCATATACCAAGTTGTTTGCCAGGTTCCGTGTTTTTCCCTTTCTTTGAATCCCCAGTGCTTGGTGCAGTGTCTGACATATAGCACAAACAGTATAAATGCTTGCTGACTGCTCTAGTCCTCAGTTTCCTCCTCTGCAAAATGAATATAGGATCATAGGATATTAGACCTCAAAGGGACTTGAGAAGTCCTTTGGATATCTAAAGCTTCATGGATATGAATGCCTTGACTCCAAATATGATACTCCTTCTCCTGTACCAGGGGTCGGCAACCTTTTTGGCCGTGAGAGCCATAAACGCCACCTTTTTTAAAATGTCATTTCGTGAGAGCCGTGCAGTGCTCACAGTGCGGCTCCTGTAACAGCGCCTGAAAAAAAATGGACTTTATGGCTCCTGCAGAAAGAGCCGTATCTGGCCCTCAAAAGAGCCAGGTATGGCTCGAGAGCCATACGTTGCTGACCCCTGTCCTGTACCAACAGAATGTGGGGTGAGCCACTTAACCCCTCTGAGCTGATTACTCACCTGTATAATGGAGACAGTGACACCTCCAGTACCCAACCCATAGGGCTGTTATGAAGCTCGAATGAGAAAATATTTGTAAAGCACTTTGTACACCTTAAAGCACTACAGAAATGGCACCTCTAATTATTAACCAAATTTGAGATGATGAGAAGTGAGTCACCAGACCCGAATAGTACAACAGTAGTGGTGGTGGTGGTGGTGGTAACAATAATGACGATGATGGGAATTGACATTTCAATAGTACTTTAAAACTTGTCACATTTGAGCATCATAGCAGTGCCATCGAAGACACAACCCCTGGACCTGCAATTCACCAAAAGGTCATCCGTTGATGCCCCTACTTGGCTTGGGTATCACTAGAAAACTTATATAGAAATGTCTCTGAAAACTTAAATAGACAGAGCTTAAAATAGGACATTTCTTCCATGGGAAAAGCCAGTTTGGCAAGGAACAGACTTCGGAGGGTGACTCAGATCAGCCCCCTACGGTCTCTGGTGAAAGGGTAAGCATGTCAGCCCAGCCTCTCTACATTGAGGGTGGAGTTCCTGTTAGCTGCACAATGACTACCAGGGCAATACAGAAATATCGTCAGGGGGCCATTCATTCTGGTTTTTGTTCCTGGCTTTGTCTTTTTGATTTGGGCTCTCCTGGGATGACACACTTGAAAAGGAATCTGCCTTTGGCAAGGAAAAGGTCCCAAATTCAGCCAGCAGTTCACTGGCCAGCTTTTGAACCCCAGGGCTCCTCAAGCTCACCAATGAATCCCTCTGTAGCATTTCCACTCACACGCAGACAGTGGGTAAATGCCAAGAAAATTACCATGGCCTGGGACACATGTTGTGATTAAGAAAGGGACATGACAGCTCTCATAATGGAGTCTTTAACATTCTTTGGGAGTTGATCAATGAGAAGTTGGCTACCTTATGGAGCTTGATGGGTCATTGCTGCCTCTCTGGTCCTTGGAAGTGATGGGTCACATTTGACTATCCGGTCAGAGTGTACCTAGATTTCAGGGTGGGAAGAAGGGGATGTGCCAGTCTGGGCTATCCTATGCTGCACCCAGCCTTTCTAGAGGAATGTTGCCAGCTAATTGATTGTATAACATCAGAAATAATCATTTATCAACTAGAAAGCAAAAGGAAAGCCTACCTTTGACCCAGGTGGGGCTGTCAAACCCAAGAAGGCATACACTGCATTATTTTCTCTGGCTTCAAAGAAAGCATCATAATCCTAAGTGAAGAAGAGAGCAGAGAGAATTAGAAGTGGTAAGAACCATAAAGGAAACCAAGACGGCAGATATTTAATAGGCCTGGGCCAATTTGGTCAGGCCCATTAGCAAGACTGAGATACTTTGTCCTTGCTATAAAATGGTCTTGATGCCACGATGATTAGCTACCAGGAGGTACAGCGAAGAGGCAAAGCTCAGGCCCATGGCAATCCTGAGAGGTTTGCAGGCAAGGCAACTTGGAATTCTGTCCTCTGGTCCCTATCTAATTTAAAGCCACTTTGGAACAAGCAGTTCAGCTGCATCTGGGGAGAAGCCTACAATTTCTTAGTGAGTAGCATCTCTTATTTCCCTGTGCTCAGAAGTGGTCTTTCCCCTTAGTTACTTCTCTTCCATTATCAATCAGAGAAGAAATGCTCAGCACAGCCCTAGGGAGTTTGAGTTTCCTAGTAGGTCTTTAGGCAGAGGATGGAGATGGATGGTAGGTGCTGAGTTTGGATACCCCAGGTGTAGTACCTCGGGACCTAAGCAACAATAGCCAAACTTCTGAGCAGTCAGAAGCCCGGCGGAACCAGGGCCTGGAAGGTTAAGGGAAGTTGGAGGTGTGGTTATAATCAATGCCATGCTGCCAGGCCCACAGACCTTCTCCTAAGTGACTGAAATAGCCACCCAAACAAGGCCTCAAGACATGCCAACCTAGTAAACAAGTAGCATTTTTAGATCTTGCCTGTAATTTAAAAAATTGCAGAGAAGTAAGCCTGCTGTTCTAAGTGATTCATTAGAAATGAAAGAGCAGTCGTGACGGGTTTGCTTCTCCAAGATGACCTCTCTCATAGTTTGCCAAGTAGGGATGCAGCTCCTGCTATACATAATATAGCCAACATTTAGGGCCCCCCAGGGGCTAGAGATGCCTCAACCAAAGAAGAAGCCCAAGCACTCATTATTCACTTACTCTTGGTTCCTTTCAACAAGGAGAGGCTCACCTTTGTAACCTCCAAAGTTTTCTCAAGAAATTGAGGGATCAGGGGCAGCTGGGTGGCTCATTGGATTGAGAGCCAGGCCTGGAGAATAGAGGTCCTAAATTCAAATTTGGCCTCAGACACTTCCTAACTGTGTGACCTTGGGCAAGTCACTTGACCCTCCATTGCCTAACCCTTACTGCTCTTCTGCCTTGGAACTGATATTTACTATTGATTCTAAGACAGAAGGTAAGGGTTTAAAAAAATCAAGGTATCCATTTATAAGCAATGGGAATCTCAACAACCATCAACACCACCTAGCCTTTGAAGGAGGTCTCCAGATGTGAAGTCATCTGACTTCTGGCATCAGTGTCTCATAAAGAACTCGAGACAAATCATGGAATTTTACAGTGGAGACAACTAGTCCAATCAATTCCCAAAAAAGGAATCTGCAAGGGGGTACCCAGGCTCTGCTTGAAGTGCTCCAGTGATGGGGAGGGGAGGCATTACTTTATCTCCCCAAGCGGCCTCTTCTACTTTGAGATAGCTCAAATCAGAAGGAAGTGTTTCCTTAATTTAAGTCTTAATTTGCCCCTTTGCAATTTGTTGTACCAATTGCTCCTGATTCTGCCCTTTGAGGCCAAGCCAACCAAGTCTAGTAACTCCTCTTCTACCCATACTACCTTGACTTGACAGTAACCTTGAACATCTACTGTTTAAAAAACAAGTTTCCAATCAATACTTTGGCCCAGAAGTCATTGTTGCTGACTGTCTCCAACACAGCAAACACATGCCATCTTGGTCTCCAGTGAAGACAGGCAGCTTTGATGCTAGTTCAAATGTGATCAAACACTGGTCAGGGGCTCCTGCTATATACAACGTGAGGATATGGGGAGCAGCCCTTTGTCACATGCTGGCTGCTGAGGGCCACAAAGCTAGGACAACTTGGAAGGCCTTTTCCAATTCTAGGCTTCAGTAGCACTTTAGACATGAAAGAAATGAGGTGGTGTTTTCTCAAAGGAAAAAAAAAACTTCTTTTTTGTTTTTCCCACCTGAAAATTAAGCTGGTGAGCTTTGGACTGCACCAGCACAAGACAGATGGGATCCCCAGGCCTTTCCTAATAACTGACAGACTCTCTTGTGGAAAAGACTTGGTGGTGCCAGCTCGAGCTTTCCCCCCTCTACTGGCACTTCTCCCCCTGGCTGCTATTGCTGCTGCTGCCACGGCTATTTTGGATTTACAAAGGAAAAAACCAAAACTGCCCTCCCCTCCCTCGCCTCGCCAATAGCGACCAGTGCCAAAGAAGGTTGAGGTTCACAGATGTGAAAATACCCATGTGGGCCCATGGACAGGAGGGAGCCAATGAGGTCTCCCTTTGTCTTTCTCTGCCTCCCATTTGTTTGCACAGAGGAGCCATTTAACCAATGGCTGTTGACCCAAATTATATTTTGGCTGCTTTAGAATTATTTTAGGTGCTTAACAAGTGCCTGTTACCCAGACTTGGCACAGTCTCTAGTTGGCTCACCTATTTCTCTCTCTCTCTCTCTCTCTCTCTCTCTCTCTCTCTCTCTTTCTCTCTCTCTAATTAGACTGTAAGCACCTCAAGGGCAGGACCTAGGTTTGTCTCTACTTGCCAAGGCGCCAGACCCATAGCAAGTGTTCAATAATCAACTTTTGGAATAAAAGTATCCCTGAATGAATGCAAGCATGAATGAGTGAATGAATGAATGAATGAATGAATGAATGAATAGGGATAGGGTGAGAGCTCTGGATGCCCTTTGATTCTTTATGTCACAGGAGCAAGTAATTACTTGTGGAACTGAAATGAGCAGGACCTTCTAAGCAGGCAATTAAAAATATCAGTCAAAACAAGAGAGCCATATGGGATGACTCAGGCTCATACTCATTATGCAACAACCCCCACAAGACAACAGAGGAAGACCAGAAAACAAGAGCTAAGTTTACTGACCAAGATGAACCTGCCTGATGGCTAACTGGGATTCAAACCCAGATCTCCTGAGGCTACTAAACTTTCTTGGCTTTCACCCGCAGGGGCTCAACCTCTGGGGCAATGACAGGGCTGCTGAGCTGACCTTCATTAAACATGGCTGCCCAGAGTCCACTCTCCTACCAAGAACTGAAGCTCCAGGGGCTCCTGGCACACTGTTTGAAAATTGCCTCCCCCAGATCCTTCTGTCAAGTTCTTGCTTCAAAAGAATTTAATCATCAAAAGATCACAAGCAGCCAGTCCAGCTTCCACAAGAGCAGGTCAAGCCAGACCACCCTTGTCTCCTTTTCGGACAGGGTTACAAGACTGTTGATTTGAAGGAAAAAAGACTCGATGTCTGACACATCAAACCTGAGTGCAGTGGGGAGCTCCATCACACTAGCAGTATGCCCAGGGATGTGGAAGCCCTATGGCCAATCCCAGAATGAAAAAGATCTAGAAAGCCTCCTCCTCGAAAACAAGCATGGACTGTGAGGAAGAACAAGATGGGTTTTTACCTACTTAGAGTGAAATAATGAGAGCAGTTGAATCCCTTCCAGGAGCTTTTGCCATAGACATACCAGAAATAAAACACCTAGTTGTTCTGACTGGAAAAAAATCAGGATGAAGGCTAGTCAAGGAAACCTGAGATCAAATCCTGCTCTAATGGCACTCAGTTTCCTGCAGAGGATTCATGTGTCTGACAGCAGACAGGCCAAAGAAGACTCCAGTCTTCTGAGACAGTTAAAGAGGTTGGAGTGGGAAAGGACTTCATAGAAAATGTGGAAGGAGGGGAAGGGCAAGTCTCTCTCCATGCAGAATCTTTGAATTATTCCTTACCCCACGGTACTGGCTCTCATTGAAGATCTGAGGGGGAAGTGGATTCCCTGTGGCTGGGCGACTTTCCTCAGGTACGTTTTCACGCATCCATTTCCGATTCTCTTCGTTGGCGGCGATATCTTTCTCTTCAAATCCTATCTTGTTTGCTTCCAAGAAGCCCAAGACATCTTGCTGTTTCTTCTTAATCTAGAACATAAAGGCAATTCCCCCACCAAAAAAAATATTACTAATGAACAGACAGACTATTGACTTTAGAGCTGTTGATTTCAGGCAAAGTGAGTATGGATAAAAAGCCCTGGAATGGAGAAAGGGAGTCAATATGCCCACCCTCCCAGGAAAGAGCCTGCTTCCTTAGTGAGGGCCTTGAAAACAGGCCTCCAAAGATTTTTATGAGCCCCAAACTGTTTCACTCTACTCACACAGCTGACAACCATGAATAGCCTTAAGGAATAGGCCTAATACTTGATGAGGCAGCCAGACTGCTCAGTTTATTTACAATACAGAATATTTTCAATATAAATGATCCTTGCCCAGCTTTTATGCATGCAGCCACATGTTTAGGGTGGTGTGGCCTGCCAAGCAGGCATCATGTGATGCTAATGTTCTCATTCCCTCGTGGGGCTTAAACTGAAGGGACTGCACTGAACAGATGTGACTGAAAACCATACACTTCAGGCACAATTTGGGGCGAAAATTACAGATTCTCTAACAAATGAATTGTGTATCTCCTACAGGAGAGGGGGTGGAGAGAGGGAGAGGAAGAGGGAGGGGGAGACAGAGACAGAGAGAGACAGAGAGAGAGAGAGAGAGAGAGAGAGAGAGAGAGAGAGAGAGAGAGAGAGAGAGAGAGAGAGAGAGAGAGAGAGAGAGAGAGAGCGCACGCTCTGG
>NC_058136.1:38640739-38678636 GCF_016433145.1 Gracilinanus agilis | reverse complement strand
AAAGAAAGAAAGAAAGAAAGAAAGAAAGAAAGAAAGAAAGAAAGAAAGAAAGAAAGAAAGAAAGAATCAAACATGTATATCTGTCTCCCTAAAGACTAATACTAAATGTGTCAGCAACTTACCCACTTTCAGAGAATCTCTCTAGGGCTTCCTGATATAGTGCCCAGCACTGTCAAGAACAGAAAAATAGAACACAAAAAAACTGCCCAATCCTTCAGGAGCTCCCAACTTACCTGGCCCCTCTGAGCTCAATAAGTCATACTTAATTTCCATATCCAAGGAGCTGTGACTTCACTGGTATTGGTCCTCTCTCTACTAGGACCAAATAAACAGTCTTCCTGAGGTCATATGGCCCAAAATATCACCACTCAGCCCTTCGACTTGGAGATGAGCCACTCTGGACATAGTGAGGCTAATCTTCAAATGATAGATAGGTAAGTTTAATGTCAAGCCCATATGCTAGACCTTCCTAACTTGGTAGGACTTGTGAGGGCTTTTGCACCCCGCCAGCTTATCACTCAGCAATCACCTCTATGCCATGATGAGGCACCAGCAGAAGGCATTCATCTACCAGTCTAATATTCACTTGTATTGTATTTACTTGTGAGAAGCAAACAGAAGTGAACTGTTTAATGCAGCAAGACATCTTGTATGTCTTTGTGAAGCCAGGAGAGGGGATTTAGATCTATGATTTCTTAAGTATAGTCAACTTTCAGTATGGGAAACTTCCTCCACCAATGCAGATCAACAAGACTTTATCTGTAACTTATCAACTCAGAATTTCCTGGTGCACAGAGGATTTTGCTCATGGTCATAAAACTAGCCCACATCAGAGGCAGAAAGGCTGGCCCCTACACAAAGCTGCCTGAAATAGTTCTAAATAAAGCTTTAGGATATATTACTACATCCTCATTCTTCAAAGAAACATTTATTCAGCACCTACTGTGTGTAGAGCACACTCTTTAGTGCTCAGGGATATATCAAGATTGGCATGGAGTCTATCTATGGTCCTATAGGGGAACGAAGCCCAATGGGACACAGTCAGACAGCCAGAATGCACAATATCACACTGGTTTTTCAATTTTTTAGTTCATTGAATTATTGAGTCACTTTTCAAGAGGTGTGTGCACCAGAAGTTACATTACTGTGTTACATTTCAAGAGGTTTGTGCAGCGAGGTCTATGGCCTTTATCTGGGAAAAGTAAAAATTCTGAAGTGGACTGTGGCAAAAACTCCTTTCATCTAAGCCAAGAACATGGTTTGAGTGGTTCTTTTCATTTGAAATACATATTTGTTCCCAATACTCGAGCTTTTTTTTCCAGCAAAATTGATTGAAAGAAGCATTCATGTGTCCTACGTTTCAATTCCAGGATGGAATTCAGCTTTATAAAAAAGAAAATGGATTTTTAAAGAGACTAGAATCAAATTCATTGAAAAGGAAGTAAAGTGTTTTTACCAAATTGTTTAGGAGCCCCGGTTATTTTTGTTTGCTTTTATCATTGGTTTGATATAGAGGGAATAAAAAAGAGTTTTTTAAAAAGAAGAATGCAACTAAAAGACCTAATAATTGTATGGCTTCTCGAAGACCCATGTATTAGTTTCGGCTAAGTAAGTGGTGTACTTCAAAGCCCATATTTTCCATCCATGGCAATGATGTAGGCTAAGTGGTAGTACCCCTCTATAGATGAAGAGATGTGGGCCGGACAATAGGGAAGGTCTCTCGATAGAAAGATGGGAGCTCCATCAAGCAGACACAGAATTAACTGAGTAATTCCATCCAAAGAAGAGTAACTAATGGACTACTCTCAACTGGGAGGGTAGCCTGCAGCACTAGGCCTCAGGCACTGTTGTTTGGCACTGTATTATTTAACATTCTTATAAATGACTTGAATAAACTGCCTTCATATCAAATGGGCATTGACACAAAGCATAGCTTACCACTGGGAGAATGAAAGAGAATGACCAGATATCTCCCCAGGATGCAACACTGAGCCAAATCTACTAAGATGAAAGTTCACAAGAAGTGAATTTTTCAAAATCTTACATTTGGGTTCAAAAAAAATCAATCTCACTATATCGAACAGGAGAGACACGGCTAGGCAGGAGAGCATAGTGGGAAAAGGACTGGGTTTTCAAATCACAATGACCCAGATTCAAATTCTACCTGGGGTACTTCCTAGCTATAGGACCCCAAGCAAGTCACTTCATCTCTGTCTCCTCATCTGTAACAAAAACAACAACAATATCAATAATAACAGCCGGAATATATAGCATATAGATATAGATGTAGATAGATCTGTAAAAACGGGAATAATCACAGTTCCAATCTCAAAAGATGGTTGCTAGAAGGATCAAATGTGACAGTATGTATGAGGAACTTTGTAACCCTTAAAGACTATTTAAATATGAGTTATGATTATTATGAGGCAGAAGCTCATCTGAAAGGTATCTTTAGACTCAATGTAGGTAGACCACAGGCTCAGTGTGAGTCAACTGTATAATATGGCCAACAGAGTTAATATGACCCGAATGAAACAGCATTGAGCAAGACAGAGCATCCCGAATGAGGGAAGGAATAGTCAGCCAATCAAAAGACACTGATTACTATAGTGCTTTCTCTGTGCCAGGCACTGTGCTGAGCACTGAAAATACAAAAAAAGGCAAAAGAAAGTCCATGCCCTCAAGGAGCTGCCAGTCTGAAAACATGAGACTGGACAATAAGAGAATTGATTGAAGTAGATTAAATTTGGCCTGAAGAAGAATCCCACCATCAGAGACTAGGAAGTACAAGAGAGGAGGGGCACAGACAACTATCTTCCCATATCTGAAGGACTGTAACCTGGAAAAGGGATTAGATTTGTTCTCCTTGGTCCCAGAGGACTGAACTAGAAAGAATGAGTGAACTTGCAAAGAGACATTCAGGTTCAACATAAAGAAAAACTATCAGCACTGCCAAGAAGTGTGATGGGTTGGCTCTCTGGGGAGGTAGTGAGTTCCCCATCATCATGGGTTAGAAAGCAGAGGTTTGAGAACCCCTTGTCAGGTATGTTATAGAGGAAGATCTCATTTACATACAGATTATCCTAGATGGCCTCAGAGGTGCCCTGAGAGAAATTCCAGCGAGTCTTTAAACATAGCTAGCATTTAGGCAAAGCTTAAAAGTTTGCAATGCACTTGGTATATATTATCTCATGTATATTTGCCAGGATACTGCAAAAGATGTCTGATTTTACTGATGTGGGTACTGTTTTCACTATCCCAGGTTACCATCCCTCTAGACCAATGGTTCCCAAACTTTTTTGGTCTCCCACCCCCTTTCCAGAAAAAATATTACGTAGCCCCCTGGAAATTAATTTTTTTTCATTTTAATAGCAATTAATAGGAAAGATAATTGCACCTGTGGCCATCACCGCCTCCCTGGACCGCTGCAGCACCCACTGGGGGTGGTAGCACCCACTTTGGGAATCACTGCTCTAGACCCATGTTGGCAAACCTATGGCATGTGCATCTGAGAACATTCCTCACTTCACCTGCCCCTCTGCCCAGCAGCCCCATGGGAACACTTCCTCTCTCCCCTGTTTGGGGTATGGCAGGGTGAAGGTGGGACTTGCATGTGGCAATTTGGGCACTTGGACTCTAAACGGTTCACCACCGCTGCTCTAGACCTTAGCAGAATATTGCATGAGTTGCTGGAGTTCAAAATGTTAGGTTGTCAGTGGCCTTGCCCTACACTGGCTGATGCCTGAACAGAAAGTTCACAATCTGTCCCTGGTTCTGCATTTCAAACCTTCCCATCTTGACTGGTCTGCCTGAGCCTGCCCGCCACTGCCACAAGCCGTAGGAATCCTGGACCACTTTGATACACTCATAAGACAGCAGCAGATGGATAGGTTGCTTGAAATCAACCAATTTAATTATTTTTTTAGCAATAGGAACATAGAACTGGGGCTCAGGCATCAGTTGAAACTCTATTTTCCTATCCTCTGAATCATGTCATATCACACAAGGCTGAAGAGATCTCATTTTCCATTTCTCACCATGGTTGTGCTGAGACCCAGACAGCAACAGGATGCTTCCCAAAATCAGTCTGCTCCAAAGCATGGGTTCCCTTATATGACACCGAACCGGAAAGAAACCAGAATTCCTGGTCCCTTTGATTCCCTCATTGTGCAGAGTTTGATCATCCCCAGAACTACAGTGCCAATGAGTATGCAACAATAGGCAAAGTTGATTTTTTCCACATAAGACCTTTCCATTTCCAGGACAATTCCATCTTGATCTGACTCTTACCAAATCTCTGGTTTATGGGGGCCATTTTCCTGAGCTATTTAAGATTTCTCTAGCTCTTTCTTTGGGGCAGGGAGGTCATCTCCTTGGAATGATAGACAGGCTGAAGAAAAAGGGCGTAGGGTACACTCACAAACCAATGCATCTCCCTACTTGGAGAAATTCTGCCCCACCACCCCTTCCATGTAGGGGGAGCAGCCTGAGCCAAGCCCCTAGACTGCCCACATATTGGGGCTATCTAGCTCATTTCTGATCTCAATCAATCTGGAGATGAAGTCATAGTATAATGAAAAACCTTCTTGTTGGTAAATGACATTTACATTTTTAAAAAAAAGACAGAAACTGGGGGCAGCTGGGTAGCTCAGTGGATTGAGAGCCAGGCCTAGATATGGGAGATCCTAAGTTCAAATGTGGCCTCAGACACTTCCTAGCTGTGTGACCCTGGGCAGGTCACTTGACCCCCATTGCCTACCCTTACCAATCTTCTGCCTTGGAGCCAATACACAGTATTGACTCCAAGATGGAAGGTGAGGGTTTAAAAATTTTTAAAAAGACACAAACTAAAGACCAAATTCTATCACTATGGCTCTCTTGAAAATGAAAAATTTATCCATCAGCGCCTGTGAGCAGAATTTGACCCTAAAATTCCTCTTTTCAAAAGGAAAAGAGCAGGGGGGTAAAGGGAAGAGGTAGAGTTGGCTGATTTTTAAAATTGTACAGTCTGGATTATCACATGCAAATCAACAGCATACTTCCGTACCAATTCCACTCAAAAGTTTGCAAAAAGCAGAACTGGGGTTACGTATGCCTGAGATGGGAAAAGGAAGTAATTATTCGTCATTATAGCTGGGACATTTCCAACAGAGAAAGAACCTAAACCCATAATTCTCCATTATAGGAACCAGATGAGCTGACTAGAAAAAAGAAATACAACAGTTAAGACCTTCATTAGGTCTTATTGAGTAAGCTTTCTATTCACCAATAGTATACATCTCTATTGAAACTGGTTAACTGACAACTGACTATCTACCCCCTCTAAAAGGCAATACTTGGACGTTTAATGAGAATTAGAGAAGAATTCATTCCCTTTGACCCAGTGATATCACTACTAGGGCCATACTCTAGGAATATTGTTGAAATAATATAAAGACTTGGCTAAAGAAAAATAATATCATGGATTTGGAGTTAGAAGTAGCCTCCAAGAAGCCATCTAGTACAACCTTCTCATTTTACAGAGGAGGAAACAAAGGCCCAAGGAAGGGAAGTGACTTGCCCAAGGTCACACAGGAAATAAGCAGCTAAGCCTAAAAACCAGATCCATTGACTGCAAATCCAGTGGTATTTTCCACTGTACCACATGGTTTCACTTTAGTCACAGACACTTTGTAGTAATTTATAATAATGGAAACAACTTATGTTTCCAGCAACTAGGGAATGGCTGACTCAACTATGGTGAATGAATGCCATGGAACACTATTTCACCATGAGAAATGACAAACAGGAAGAACAAAAGACATATGGGAAGCCTCATATGGGGTGATACAGTGTGGAGAAAGCCAAACAAAACATACACTGATTCCAACCATGTAAACAACAACATCAGCAACAAAATTGGCAGTGCTAGGAGGTGGAAGAGATGAAGCTCGGAAGGGTCCACGGAAAAGAAATAGATTGCCTTGTTCATTTGTACCTTTCTAAAACTGCAAATGAAGGCACAGTTTTATAGATAATTAGTTTTTTCTTTTTGTTTGTATGGCTGAATATTTGTGCATTGTTGCTAAGTCTAGAATAAATATGTGTGTGCTTGTAGGTGGGTGGGTGGATATGGGTGGGTATGTGTGCATATAAGCATTAATGAAGCACTTGCTGAGTACACATGGTTCAATGGAAAGAGTACTGGATTTGCAGTCGGAGGACCTAGGTTCAAATTCAGGCTCCTGTATAATTAGGATTTGCTCCCCAGAACTCTAAATCCCAGCTTCCCATGTTCCCTCTCACGTTTCATGCTAATGTAGGGAGGATATAAGTTTTGTGTAGCCCCATCTCTCACTCTCTTTTCCCACAAACACAACTGGGAAAGCAGGCTTTACTCAGGCTTTTACTTTTGTCCTTTCATTTCTTTTACTTCAAGTGATCATTAATAAATCTTATAAAATATAATACTTGGAGTTATTGGATATTAATTTAAATTTTACACTCCACTACCTATGTGATCTCAGAAAAGTTCACTTAAGGCATCTAGATGGCACAGAGACGACTAGAGTGTTGGACTTGGAGTAAGGAAGACCCGAGTTCAAATTCTATCAGTTCTATGACCTCAGGCATATCATTTCACTTCAGTCAGCCTCAGCTTCCTCATCTGTAAAATGGAGGTAATAATAATAATAATGTTTCTGTCCCAGTGTTGATGTGAGCATCAAACAAGGTAAGGTTCTAGAGTAGTGATTCCCAAAGTGGGCACTACCACCCCCTGGTGGATGCTGCAGCAATCTGGGGATTGGTGATGGCCACAGGTGCATTTATCTTTCCTATTAATTGCTATTAAAATTAAAAAAAATTAATTTCCAGGGGGCTAAGTAATATTTTTTTCTGGAAAGGGGGCCGTAGGCCAAAAAAGTTTGGGAACCACTGAGCTAGAGCAAAGAACTGGAAGGAGAATAAATAGTTGAGCAGAGTGGACCAAACCAAAAACAATGACTCCAAAAAACAGAAATATTAGAACAAAATTAGAAGATTAAAAACATCATATTTCAAGAAATCAAAGGAAAATTCCCTAATCTCTTGGAACCAGAGGGCAAAGAGAAGACAGAAATAATCTACTCATCATTTCCTGAAAGATACTTCAAATAGAGAAGGCCCAGGAATGTCATAGCCAGAATCCAGAGCTCCAACATCAAAATAAAACTGTTATGAGCATCCAGAAAGATTTAAATACTGAGGAACCATAGTCAGGATCTCATAAGATCTGGTGGCTTCAACTATATATGATAGGAAACTTTGGAATACAATATTCCAAAAGGCAAAAGGTATAGGTTCACAACCAAAAAAACAAAAAAAACAAAAACAAAAAAAAAAAAAAAAAAAAAAAAAAAAAAAAAAAAAACCACTTATCCTGCACAGCTGAATATAATCAAACAGGTGGGGGGGAGGAATGGAACCTTTCTAGAATGGAGGATTTTCAAGTATCTCCAATGAAACAACCTGAACCAAGTAGGAACTCTGAAATACAAACAGAAGAGTCCAGAAAAACCTAGAAAGGTAAATTTATTGCAGCAAGTGGAATCAGCTATACAGCAATGTAAGGCTGACATTTTAATAAGGGAGAAAATAAACAAGTGTCTCTTCAGAACTTCCATTTTTCCAAAGGGTATAAAGGGAGTTAATATGAAAAACAGCAAAACTGGGAGTAGATCAGTTCTATTCTCAGGACTTTTAAGAGAGGAAAGAGAAGGGAGAGTAAGATGAGTAATACACTAGTATAGAAAACAGGAAGAAGGGGGTGTCATCATTAAGGCACATGAGAAAAAGAATATACAAACATGGAAGAAGGGAGCAGACATAAGATGAACTTCACTCTTATCCAAATTGGACAATGGTAGGCTGAACACACACACACACACACACACACACACACACACACACACACACACGCAATTTGGTGAGAAATCCTTCAAACTCATCAGGGAAACACACAGGAACTGGAAGATGGGTAGTTAGAGGGAGGATGATAGCAGGGAGGGTTGAACAACAAGCAAAACAAACTTCCTGATCTTGAGAAGGCTAGTAAGGGAGCACAGGGGAAAAGAATGGGGAAAAACTAGAACCTAGGGGGTGGGCGTATATACTTCAATTGGAGAATAGCAGAACAAACTGTGGAGTGTGGCTGTAATGGAATATTATTGGACTGTAATAAAAACGATGAAAGAGACAATTTCTGAGAATACTGGGTACCGTGAACTGCTATAGAATAAAGTGAGAAGAATAAAAAAACCAATTTACATGAGGTCAACAATGTATAAAGAAAAATGACTTGGGAATTCTGATGCTTACAATGACCAACCATGTCTTTAACGGGCCCTTGAGGAAGCATGTTACTTATCTCCTGACAGATGACAACAACGATGCCAAAAAGGGGGATCACTAAAACCTTTTTTTTTTACCATGCCCAGCAAAGGGGAAACTAGGTGGCTCAGCAGATAGACAGCCACACCTAGAGAGCAGAGGTCCTGAATTTAAATCTGTCCTCAGCCGCTTCCTAGCTGTGTGACTCTGGGTAAGTCACTTAACCCCCATTGCCTAGTCCTTACTGCTCTTCTACCTTGGAACCAATATTTAGTATTGATACTAAGCCAGAAGGTAAGGCTTTAAAAAAATAAGTAAAATGCCCAGGGAAAAAGTAGAAAAAAAAAACCACAGACAAGTACATTTTTTAAAGTAACATTGAATTATGTACTTTCTTTAAAGGAAGTGGTATGAAATAGAAATTCAGTTTCTTATATAGTGTTTTATTGGGTTTTTTTTGTATTCTGCCATATACATGGAAATGCTTCGGGTTTTAGTGCTTAAGACCAGAATAAAAATAGTTTTAACAGAAAGGAAGACATACGTAAATATATGTATGTATATAGGCATTCATGAACACACAACATGACAGAATTTAAGGTAACATACAACGAATAATAGACTACATACTACTGGAGTTCTTAAAAGGGAAAGACTATTGTGAAACAATTGTTAGGGGCTAAGGCCATGACCAAACCCTGCAAGCCCCAGATGGCAGGTGGCATCTTCCTCTTCCTCCCCAATCATCCCACCACTTCAGCATTTCCTGTCTTCTTGAATCTCTTTCCTACCGCCTAGCATCTAGCTCTCCAGTTTTGCAGGGTACTGAGGCGGAACTCAATCCCAGGAGCCCGGCCTAGATACGAAGAGATTTCCTTATTTATGAGATGGTGTGTACATAAAACATTTGAAAATTGCATAATATCTTATGACATGTGTCTCATGTCAAGCCCACCCCCAAACATGCTTCCAACCCTCCCGTCCAGCCATCTTCTTGCCCCCCTTAGGGAGACACTAAGAATAAGGATGGCTTCACTAAAAACAAGTCTCGTAACTCTAACCTCGTTTCCCATTTTGATAAAGTGACTAGATTAGCAGAAAACCCAGATCCATCCCTTTGCTGGTATCAAGTCACATGGATTGCTGCCAAGAGACCTGTGATAGTTAGGTAGGTTCAGAGTTTGTTGACACACCATGCCTAGTATTGGTTAATGGACATTAATGGATAGATATCAACCCAGAGAGAGGTTCCTAGCAACTTATCAGTCAGGAAGGGCCAGGAAATGAAGCCAGCAAAACTGAGAACAAAATGAGGAGGTGAGGAAGTCATGATGGAGATAGAACTGAAAAGAACATGGGGAGATGGGGTGGACAAGCTATCATTAACCCAAATCAAACCGTCCAGGGATTAAGTCTGTTCAAGTTTAGTCCCCATTTGAAAGGAGGTTCTCATCTTCTCTTCACTGCATCTACCCCACCCTCCTCTAATCTCTCTCTGCTGATTGTTCTTCCATTTGTTAACAAATCAGAGGGTTTTTTAAAAAACTGTGAATTTAGAGCTCTGAGCCACTAACATACCTGTTCAAAACCAGTTGAGCAACCAAAATAATTACACACATGCCCCCATTTTATCTTTCCTACTCTCATCTTGTTTGAGCCCTAAAAACAATAAAAAGAAAAAGATGGGAAAAGCCAGCTCAAGGCAAACAACACGATGGTGCTTGTGCATGTAGACACAACCAAAAAGTATTCCTCAAAAGGAGACAGCTGAGGTTTTCAGAAAAATACAAATTGGTACCTGAAGTTTTGACTTACATACTAATGTCCAGCTGAGCAGTGACAGTACAACTCTTTCATAAAGCAGTGCCTTGTTCTACATCTGAATTGCATTTTTACTTAAATAATGCTACCTATGCCATGATTTGCAAGTTAAAGAGTTCTAGGGGTGGCTCAGTGGATTGAGAGCCAGGCCTAGAAATGGGAGGTCCTTTGGAATATGGCCATCCTGACTATGACCCTGGGCAAGTCACTTAACCTCCACTACCTAACCCTTGCCATTCTTCTGTCTTAGAACCAATACACAGTATTGATTCAAAGATGAAAGGTAAGGGTTTAAAGAAGGTCATTCCAGTCTTCACATGCATTTCTCCCACAGCAATATAAAAACACTTCTACTACCATAAAACTCTTTGAATAAGTTTCTCACTACAGGGCCTCTAGTTTAACCTAATTCTCTTTATCAAACAAGATTCTAATCCCTGCCTCCCTTTTCACTGGCTATCTCCTGATCCTTCAAGGCTAGGGAGGGGGTCCCATTTCACATCTTTCTCAATTCTTAAGAGTGCCATGACAAAAGAAACTCTGAATTTCTTCTCTGATTATTCCCTTTTCTCCTATCAACCCAAGAAAAGATCCTGAATCTAGAACTTGTTGAAATGATCTGATAATTATCAGATTGGGCTCCCAGAAAAACACAAAAAAGATTCTAATTTCAGGACTTCCTTCAGAAAATTATTTTTATAAATGATCCAGAAGCACTGGGGGTAAAAGAGCAAAATGTTACTCAAAAGAATCTTGAGGATACAGTCAGATGAGGAAACTGAAGCCCGGCTTAGTAAGGAAATGCTTCCTGGGAAGACTGGAATAGAGAGGTCAAACCAGACATTAAAGAAACTACAATGGGTAGTCTGAACCCTAACTTCTCTCTAGGGCTTGAGTCAATGCCAAGCTAGGGACTCACTCAGAGGCATAACATATAAGAGAAAGCAACAGATCTCAAGTGTTTGTTCCGCTGTACTTTTTTTTTTATTTGTTGCATTTCTGAATTCTTGAGTCTTATCACTGCCATTCTCTTTCCCCACTAACTATATAACTAACATACATAACTATATATAAAACTAATAAACAAGACGCTCCATCTCTCAGCCCTGGCTTTCTCTCTGGCTGTTCCGTATGCCCGAAACTTTCTCCCTCCTCTGACTACTGACCTCCCTGGATCAATGTGGCAAACTCCATAGCTGCCTTACTTTAAGAAGTTGCTGGAGCCACCCCAATGTTCATCAACCACTACCTGGTCAGTCAGCAGCCTTCAACACCAGGGCAAGGTCCTCCACAGGAAAAAGATAACGACTCACTGAAGGCTCAGGATTTTTTAGCAATAGAGTATTTTTAAATTAAGGCTGAGACACTGTTTTTTTAGGTAAAATATTATTGCACACCTAATAGACTATAGTAGAGAGTAAACAACACTTTTATATGCACTGGGAAGCCAAAAAATCCACATGACTTACTTTATTGTGATATTCACTTTCTTGCAGTGGTCTAGAGCAGAACCCACAGTATCTCCGAGGTATGCCTATAATCTTGCTTTGGATAGATTTGTTTGCATGTTGTCTCCCCCATTCGATTGTAAGCTCCTTGAGGGCAGGGAATATCTTTGCCTCTTTTTTGTGGACATGACATTAAGCACAGTGCCTGGCACACAGCAGGTGCTTAATAAATGTTGATCAATTGATGTATGGATTGATGATATGTCCATTGTGATGAAGAGTTTCTACTCACTGTTCTAAATGGGTTAGTTACTATTTCTCTACTGAAAACATCCAGACCTATTTATCAGTCAATCAACAACCATTTTTAAGTGCTAACTATATTGTACCAGGCACTAGAACAAAGAAACACCAACCTCCCCACCCCTAGCACCACCATAAAAGAGCTCTAATGAGATAGCATGCAAATAACTGTGTATATTCCAGAAAATAAACAAAATAAATAAAAGGCAATTTCAGATAGAAGGCAACAGTACTATGGGGAATTGGGAAAGGTTGTCTGCAGAGGTGGGAGGTAAGCTGAGTCTCAAAGAAAACCAAGGAAGCCAGAAGACAAAGATAAAGAGGGAGAGCATTCTAGGCACAGGGAGGAGAGACTTGAGTCAGAAAGGTGAGTCAGTATGCTCTTGCAAGAGTGTGACAGAGTATGTGATGATGAGGGAATATATAATGATGATGTCTATGTGAATGGAAAGAAGGGGACTCATAAAAGATATGCTGTGAAGTTGAAATAAAAACAATCCTACCCTTTAAGGAGCTTATGTCCTAATGGAGGAAGGCAATGCATAAAAGAGAGGAAAGGGGAAATGAAAATATCTAGAGTTAGGAGGACAGCCTGGAGAGGATTGAAGAAATGACTGGCCTGGGCTTCCTCCTTCAAATAAAGGTGCTGGAAGGAACCTGCCAGTCACATGGGGAGGTCACAGGAATCCGAAAGTAAAGGCCACAATCAAGGATGTCAAGGATGATACTGAAGCCACAGGCCTGGGTGACTGAGAGCATGATGGTACCCTTAATGATAACAAGAAAGGTAGGAAGAAGAAGGGAGAATCTGGGTGGAAAATATTCAGTTTTGTTTTAGACATGTTTACTTTGAGATGCCTAGGAAATATTAAATTTGAGATGTCCAAAAAGCAGTTGGTCATACAAGACACCATGTCAGAAGAGAGATTAAGGCTGGATATAAGGCTGGGATTCATCTGTATAGAGATAATAGAATCTATGAAAGCTTATGAGACCACCAAGTGAGATAGAAGAGAGGGAGAATAGAAGAGAGTCCAGGAATAAGCGTTGGGGAGGGGGGACACCCACAGTTAGTGAGAATGACTTGGAGGGAAATCCAGCAAAGGAGACTGAGAAGGAACAGTCAGACAAGTAGAAGGAGAACCAGTAGAAAATAGTATCACAAAAAGAGAGAGAAAAGGGTGAGTGTCCTGGAGAAAAGAACAATCAATAGTGTCAAAGGCTACAGAGAGGTAAGGAGGGATCAGGATTGTGACAAAGCCATTAGATTTGGCAATGAAGAGATCACTGGTAACTTTGAAAAGAACAGTTTCTTTTGGATGGTGAGGTCAGAAGCAAGACAACAGAAAGTTTAGAAAAGAATGAGAAAACCACAAGGGATTTATGATGAAATATGTTATACAAAGCCCAAGAAGGAACTGTTGGAGTCTGATTACAGACATGCCATCTTCCACTTCATTTCTTCATGAGTTTTTTTTATTGTATGTGTGACATGTGTCTTCTATCACAACATGAGCAATATGGAAATATGTATTGCTTGAAAGCACTGTTATAACCTATATCAGACTATTTTGTGCCTCAGGGATGTGGGAGGGGGAAGGGAGGGAGAAAATCTGAATTCCCAAATGTCAGAAAACAATTGTCAAAAATTGTTTCTACATGTAACTGAAAAAAACATTTTTAAAGAGAAAATAAGAGAGAAAGTATCAGTTGTAGATGACATTTTCATGCTGCTTAGCTGAGTAGGGCAGGAGAAATATAGGGCGACAGCTAGCAGGGATGGTAAGGACAAGTGAAGGTTTCTAAGGAGACATGGGCAACAGGAAAGAGCCAGTATATTGGGGAAAAGAAGATGAAAGAGTGGGGATAATGATTGGGGCTACTGCTGGAGAAGTTGGGATGGGATCATGTGAGATAGGCAAAGAAGGAGAGAGTGAGAGAATGCTGTCTGAGTGGTGTGAGATGAGGGGGAGAGAAGAGGGAGGGAGTTCTTGGCAAGTAGCCTCAGTTTTTTCAGTGAGAAATGAAGCAAGGTTCTCAGCTGAGATGATAAGTGGAGGAGGGAGGAGTCATGGGAGGTTTGAGGAGGGATGAAAAGGTTTGGAAGAGCTGCTGTGATGAGTGGGAGAGTAAATTATTAGGGAGGTGTAAGAGGATTAACAGACCGCAGTGAAGGCACAGTTGAGATTAAGTAACATAAATTTGTAGCAAAGCCAGCCAGCACGGTTTCCACAATTTTCTCCAACTCTATTCATCACCACATGAATAGAAGCAAAGGAGGCTGATAGTGGGTGTCATCCAAGGTAAGGACTTGCCAAAGCACAATCAGAGCTGAGACAAGGGACAAGAGATTGGAAAGACATAAAGAATGACATAGAGATAAACTGATTCACCAAGGGATTAACAGAAAAAGGAAGAGAGCATAGTCCATGTAAGGGTGAAGGCCTGGGAAATGACTGAGGAGTGGAGGATTGGAAGACAGTGAAGACAAAGAGCTGTGTTAATGACTATAAGGCATCCCATAGCATAATGGAAGAAATAGGTACGCAGGGCAGTGGGGTGGCTCAGTGGATTGAAAACCGGTCTAGCCTCAGACATTTCCTCACTGTGTGACCCTGGGCAAGTCACTAAACCCCCATCACCTAGCCCTTGCCGCTCTTCCACCTTGGAACCAATACACAATATTGATTCTAAGATGGAAGATAAAAAAGAAATTAGTAGATCTGGAATGGGACCCTGGAAGTGGGGGGGGGGGGGAGGGCTGAGGGGCAGGAGAGTAAGGGTCATAGGGTTTGTATACTGGCAGCTGGAGTTACAAAAACTGGGATGGGGAGAGTAGGAGGAAAGTAGGAGTATGCTAACTGTTGAGAAATTGGTCCAGGCAGAGAGGATCAGTGGTTGGAGGTCCAGAGGGATGCAGCTAATTAGACCATTCAAGGTCCTGCCATGAGGTTCAGCCTAGTGGCAGGTGACAATTTTGTGTCCTTTGATACCCAAGAGGGCCTTACAGTAGGCAGGAGCAGGCAAAAGTATGGTGGCCTAGGGGCGGAAGGTCAGGAAGGAGGAAGCAATAGGGAAGACTATTTGGGAGATAGCCAAGGTGGAGACAGAGGCAAGAGATAGCTAAAGATGAGGTGCCAGAATCCACTGCTAACAGAGATCTCCCTGGGAAGGAGTGGTGCAAAGAAAGAGATGGGAGGCAGGTCATAAGGATGACTGCTGCCTTAGTCTCTCTCCTGAGATCTAGTCCTTCGTATCACTATCAGCCTAATGGTCAATTTGAACTTTATGTCCCATGGAGATCTCAAACTTGGCATGCTCTAAACAAAACTAAACCTGCCCTTCTTTCAAGCTTCTCTATTTCTGTCAAAGGCACCCACCATCTTTCTGGTGACCCAGGTTAACTCTCTTGCTGTTGTTCTGAACCTCTCACTCTCTCACCTCCCACATCCAATCATGTTGTCTCCACCTCCACAATATCTTACATCCATCCTATTTTCTCCATGCACACAGTCACCACCTCAGTCCAGCGCCTTGTCACCTTAACCTGGACAACCAACATAGACATAGTCTGCTCATTAACCTACTCCAGCCCATTCTTCACAGTTACCAAAGGGATGTTTCCTAAAGCTCAGTGGTGGTGACCATATCACTTCTCTTCTCAAACTCCAGTGGCTCACTACTACCTACAGGATCAAATACAAACTCCTCTAGCCTTTAAAGCCCCTCAACGGAAGCAGCTAGGTAGCAAGTAGATAGAGCATCATCAGGCCTGGAGTCAAGAAGACCTGGATTATATCTGCCCTCAGGCACTTTCTAGCTACTAAATGACTTGGGCAAGTCACTTAACCCCAACTGCCTAGCCCTTACTGTTCTTCTGTCTTAGAATTGATACTATTTTTTTTTAAAGTCCCTCACAACCTGGCTATAACCTGCCTTTTGTGCCTTATTATACAATAGTCCCTTTCTCACACACTACAGCCTAGTTAAACTACTCCCTCTACATGGGATCCCATTTCCTGCCTCTGTCCCTTTACAACTGATGTGTTCCTCCCTCTCCTAGAATATACTCATGGAAAACTCCATCATGTCTGGAATATACTCCTTCCTCACTTCCATCTCCTGAAATTCTTAATTCCCTTCAAAGGTCAGCTGAAGCAGCACCTAATTTTAGATGGAGCCTTTCCTGATTCCCCAAATGAGGCTGTTCATCTCTTTCCCCAAATCCCCTTATATCTATCTGCCTTGAAGGGGCTGCATTAAGTAACCTCCGGTCTTTTCAGAACTAAAGCTAAGTGATCTTTTGAGCCCTCTCAATAGGTCTTCAAGCTGAAAAACTCCATGGCTTCTTGCTGGGGATACTGGAGGGGTGATTCTTCTTCAGAAGAGGTTCCCTCTAGCCCTCAGATTCTGCATGGCTTGTCTTTGACTGATACTGGCATAATAGAGGCAATGCGATACCTGTTCCAGAGTCACAGCTTTATCTCACCTCTGATACTTGCTACCAGTGATCTTCGGCAAGCCACTTCCTTCTCTCGCACCTCCATTTTCTTATCTGTGAAATGAGGAAGCTTAAACACGATGGCCTCTGAGGTCCTGCCTTCTCTGGAGCTCAGATCCTGATTCTATGATCAATGAATTTAGAACCAAATCCCAGCTCTGCAACTTACTAAGTGACCTTATACAGTCTGATGAATTAAAGTATCTGGGCTTCAGTTTCTTCATCTATAAAAATGGAAAGTGAAGACAAGGACACATGGCACAATATTTGGCATTTTTGGAGTGGGGAGGGCAAGGGAAATTTGTGACTTCATGGAGTTAGACAACTCCCACTGGGAAAATTCTCTCTACCAATGCAGAATAGCAACTCTTCTACAACACTTACTAAGTAACTTACTCGTGGTCCCAAGGGCAATAGGGGCCAGAGACAGAACCTGAACCCACGTTTTTCTATCTCCAAAAATGGCTCTCCATCCCAGGTCCCTAATAAATGTTTGAACAGTATATTTGAATTCAAAAGGGGAGAGAGATGGATAGACTAATCTTGAAAGTCCCTTTCCAGCTCATGATCTTAAAATCAGTAGGAGTGGTCCAAAAAGTTGTGTCATGGAGCTGGGGTGATGCATGAGGAAACGGTAGGGAGCTCTGGGTGGGAGTGAAGAACCATCTGCAGGGAAAAACAGGCCTCATGCAGAGCCCTGGCACAGGAGCCTTCAGGCTGGAGAGGAGTAACATAGATCCCTGGGGCTGATGGTTATTCATTCCAAATCTCCCACCCCATGCACCTATTTCTTTTTCTCCCTTTTCATAGCATTTGATTATAGAAGATCATGAATTACTTGTTCATGAGTGAGGAGCTGGTCTCAGAATACAGAAGCACTGTTTTAGGCATTCTGATGTTTCCCAAGTGGGCACCACAAACCATCGATAACTGGGACAAAAATCCAAGAGTGGGCCTGGCTCTCTGTGCAATCCACTGCTATACTAATCCAGTACTATGGAAAAGAAAGAAAAAGGTCACCTGGCCACAGTCTGATGAACTTTTGCCTCAGGTAAATTAAGAGGAGATGTGGAAAATCAACTGGGTCAAGTACTATCCAAATCCAGGCGGGGAGAAGCAAGAGGCTTGCCACATTATTTTGACTGAGTGAAAATACTTCAGTTCTTGAATAACCTTTGTGCCAAAGGAGCCTCCCCAGGATCACCTGAAGAATTTAGAAGGACCCACTTTGGCTTCCTTTTTGGTTACCTACCAGAACTCTGCCAGAAGAAATAAAGTCGTTTGAAATCTGTAGAAGTGTGGGAGGGAGAGTTAATCATTAATGGCAAGCTGAATCAAAGATGAAATCATCTTTTGAACGATATCCTAAAAACAACAGAAAGTTTCTCAACGGGATATAAAACAACAACAACAACCACCATCACCAAAACAAAATTTAAAAATCCAGAAGCAATTAAGATGGACCCACCAAATGAGGAAGCACAAAAACAAACAACTGTCATCTCTAGAGATGCCAGATTTATCAGAGATCGCATCCATTTTTCTAACCAGAAAGAACAGTAGCACCACCTTACATGCTTTGCACTGGATTAAAGATAAAAGGGAAATCTAGAGTTGGAGAAAAAAAGCAATATCCAAAAAAAAACCCACAAAATCTACCAGACTCTACCTGGGACCCCCTTTCTCCTCCCTCCCTGCTAGAGCTCTCCAAATCTGACCCAGATGACTCCTGTCTGAGAGGTATGTTTTCCTTTCTCCCCACTCGGCTTTGTGAAGCTTAGCCCAAGGTAGCATTTTACATTGGGGAAAAACATGGAATTGGGAGAAAGAGCCTCTTATTCCCTCTCCTTCCACTCACCCCCTGCAGCCTGTTCTCATGAACTTCAAAGGGGCAGAGGATTTTGACTTTTCAATGATGTCCTAAAAGTATCCCCAGGACAGTAGCTGCTGACAGCAGAATCTACATTGGGAGCCAAAAAAAAAGGCCAGATGTGATGAGGAAAACAGATTCCAGGCTCCACAAGAAGCTCAACAGAAAAGCTACAAAACGGCTAGGGGAAACTTCATGAGTAACCCCCCAAAGAGGAGAAAAAGGGCTTCCGGAAACCAAAAGCTGTGAGTTATCCCTTTGCCATACATACTCTCTAAGCTTGAGTTCACTTTCCCCCAGACTCTATATATGCTTTGGGAAAGTTTGTCACAGACTTTTTTAGGGGGTGGGGTGGGGCTTGGAGAGGGGTGATTTGTGCCAACCATATCACTGGTAAATATATATCTATCTGCCTAACTGATATCAACTTATAGCCTTGGGGATGAAGCTAACTGGTGGAGGCTCACAAACTACAGCATTAAAAAGATATCTCCACCCCTTAGGAATAACCCCAAACTCTAAGGGGACAAGGAATAGACACATTCTGAAGATCCAGACTTATAGGGAAAGTGGGATTGGGAGAGAAATGCCAGGACATTTTCTACAACATTATAAGTTTTTGAAAAGTATTTATAGCTGCGCTTTTTATAGTGGCAAAAAATTGGAAAATGAGAGAGTGTCCCTCAATTGAGGAATAGCTGAACAAATTGTGGTATCTGATGGGGATGGAATACTACTGCGCTGTAAGGATTTCTATGTGAACTGGAAATTCCTCCAGGAATGGATGCAGAGTGAAATGACCAGAACCAGGAGAACATTGTACACAGAGACTGAAACATTGTGGGATGATCAAATGTAATGGACTTCTCTACTAGAAGCCATGCAATGACCCAGGACAATCCAGAGGGACCTATGAAAAAGAATACTATCCACATCCAGAGAAAGAACTGGGGGAGTAGAAACGCAGAAGGAAAACATATGATTGATCACAGGGTTCAATGGATATATGACTGGGGTTTTGGCTTTAGAAGAACACTATTACAAATATGAATAATATGGAAATAGGTCTTGAACAATAACATATGTACAACCCAGCGGAATTGCTTGTCAGCTCTAGGAGGGGGTAGGGAAGAGGAGAGGGAAAGAACATGAATCGTGGAACCATGGAAAAATATTCTAAGTAAATTTTTTAAAAATGTTTGTGAATCTCATAGTGCAGTGGAAAGTATACTGAGTTTAGAGTCAGAGGACCTGGATTCAAATGTTGGATATATTTATAAGGTGTATGACTTTGGCAAGTTATTTAATTTTTGTTTCCTCCTCTATAAAACAATGGGTTTAAGGGACAGCTGGATGGCACTGTGGAAGGAGTTGGGAGGACCTCATTTCAAATCCAGCCTCAGACACTTCCTCACTGTGTGACCCTGGGCAAGTCACTTAATTCCAATTGCCTAGCCCTTACTGCTGTGAAAAGAGAGTTTAATTCTCTCTGCACACTGATCTTCTACCTTAGAACTGATACTGACAAGAAGGTGAGCGTTTTTAAAAAAGATAATGGGGTTGAAATAAATGACTTTTAAAGCCTTTCTGCCACTAAATCTATGATCCAATGCTCTGCTTTAAAATTTGAGACAAGAAATTCAGATGGACTATACTGATTGAATAGAAAGAGTTCTTTTTGTCTACTAACATCAAAAATGGCACCGAAACTCAGCACAATAGAGTGAAACAGCTACCTCGGTGGAACACTCTCCAGTTTCTTCATTCGTGAAATGGTGCTCACTGTGGTTTCCTTCACAAGGAATATCACACAATCTTGAAGTTGATGATTTTCTTAGTTCTAGTAGAGTGCCAGCCTATCACCGGACTTGACATACAAGGGCATGCATCCTCCCCACCCACAAGTGAAATGCATCTTATCCTGGCATGATTCGCTTATCATTATTATTCCAGAATAAGGCATTCAGTAAAGGGATGGTAGCCCAGGAGGTTTAAATCCAAAGGCAAGACTTTTGCTTTCTCAGGCTTTTTCCCTCAATCTGTCTCCTTCATTTCTTTTCTCTTCCACTTAAGCGTACACTTCATAGGAGGTCAAATACAAGGACATGAGATTGTAAACTTTGAGCTATAAGGGTCTTCAGCAATATAGTCCAACTCACACATTTACAGAGGAGGAAACCAAAGTCCAGACAAGGAAAAGGACTGGCCCAAGGTCATAGGGAGTGGCAGGCCTGGGATTTGAACAGAGAACCTTTGATTCTCAGTCCAAAACTTTTCTAGTGTTCTGTTATCCCATCTCTACATATGTAGGAACTGGTTGGTGCTGTTTATGGACTGCTGCCATGTAGAAGACAGTATGGGCAGGCAGTGCCTTTGAGAAAGGAAGATGAGAAGTACCAAAGGAGGAAATGTCCCTTCACTTTGAAAAGCCTGAGCACTCCCTCAGCAGTTTGGGGCTAGGTGAGCCCTAATCATCAAGGTGATGGATTCCCTTAGAGAAGAGGTGTCAAACACCAGATAGTACAATCTCAATGTCATCGAGAATAACATAAAAAAGAAACAGAGAGACATAGATAATATGACATTTTGAAACTAAGTTATTATGTGGCCTTAGGGATCTTTTAACATTCTATGCAAATGAGTGACCCCTTTGTCTATTTGAGTTTGATACCATTGACTTGGAAGATGAAAGCCAGCAAAAAGTTTACCCAGAAACCTCTGCATTTTCAGTGCCAGCTTACAAAGGTATCCAATAGAGTAGCTCAGATCGGTAGAAAATAGATCAAGGAGAGACCACCTGGGTATTAGAGCAAAGACTCTCCTTCGTGACCTCCCATAACACAGTGAACTCTTAACAGGGTCAGGCTTCATTTCAATTAGTCCCAGCCCCAAACCTAAGCAAACATTTTAAGGAGTTGAGGGAAGAAGAGAAGATGCATTCGCAGAAAAAGAAATATTCCATGAGGAAACTACGATATGTATGACTGAACGAGGAAAAGGAAAAAAGGAATCAGGTGATGACCTAAAACTGGGTCTCCAAAAGAGCAGTTGCTTCCATGGCATGTGTCTTTTCCAAAAGGAGAACACACCTTTAGTGTCCATATGGCAATGAAGCACTACTACTACTAAGATGGAGAAACAGAGGCAAGATCACATTTATGAAGTGTCTGTTGTGTGCCAAATATTGAGAAAACAACGATGAAGAGTGACTCTGTCCCTGGCTTCATGGCCCAATGTGAGGAGTCGCATGGCATGGCTACAAATATGTATAATACAAGGTAGGATACGATCAGGGAAAAGAAGGGACAGACAATGTGTTCTAAGAAAATCTGAGGCCAGAAGTTGGCCCATGTTCACCTCAGGGTTGGGGAAAGGTTAAGAAGAGTCAGCCAAAGAGTATGTCATTAAAAAGCACTCAGAAGAATGGACCAAAAAAGTGGCCCAATTAGAGAACAATACAGTTCACTTACTAACAGGGAAGCAAAAGGTTTGTTCCATAAAAAGCCCTACAATCATATCTTTCTAGGCTGCCTGATTTTGTTTCTTAGAGGGAATGGAGAATGTGTTGATGATTAGAGGGCAAGTTGGAACTTGCCCATCTTAGGGCTTGGAGCAGCTTAGTATGTGGTCTTTACCCTTGGGCTCTGGTACCTAAACCCTCCAATGTCGCAGCAATCCTGGATACTTCACTCCTATTAGCCCTAGGAGCCAGCCAGGGCTGCAAAGACAAAATGGAAGAATGTTCTTGAAATTGAAAATCAAAAAATACTCAGATCCTATCATAATGGAACCCAAGAGACGGTCTATTCCCATTCCTGCCTTTCAAGTCATCTAAAAAACAACTTTGCACTGTACCCCATAATTTAGGTGGACAGATTGGATGATCTGCTTTGAAGACAGAAATGCTTAGATTCTCTCATAAAGACAAAGTACCTCAGAATGACACATTCTTTCTTTGCTCACCTCAGTATAAATTCTAGCGGTAACTGGTTACTCAAGGTATAGGTGACACATTCTCCATTCAACAAAACATGGTTCAGCAACTATAAGACAGACTTCAGCCCTTCAATGGATCCATGATCTCACTGGCACAAGTCCACCCTCCACCAGGACATATGACATCCTCCTTCTTCTCATTCTGGGCAATTCTTGTCCACTTTTCACTATAAATCCTCTCTGAAGACCTGCCCAATGCACTGGAGACTATGGTCAATCTTTCAAGATTTCACAGACATCAGAGTGTCACTGGGGCTAACCATCTGCCAGCTCATTCCTTTTTTAAAACCCTTGCTTTCAGGCTTAGTGACAACTCCAAGATAGAAGGGCAAGGGTCAAGCAAACAGGGTTAAGTGACTTGCCCTGGGTCACACAGCCAAAAAGTGTCTGAGGCTAGATTTGAACCCAGGTCTTCCCAACTCTATCCACTGTGCCACCTAAATGCCCTATCCCTCATTCTTGCTATATCACTTCCCTTGATGTTGCCTTTTATATCAGTTCTCAGACCGTCATCACTGGTAATGTGTTGCTGTCATCCACCATGTATTATTTTTCTGTTACTCTTGGAGTGACATGAAACCTTGTGTTTTGGTAGTTTTTCTTTTTTCCTGAGGGAATGACAGCATTCCAACATACAACCATAATACAATACTGGAAGAATATGGGTATGAAAAGTAGTGCTTTGGCAGAAGGGAACAGTTTGCGATCCCTGAAAACACTACGTAGTTTCCCAAATATAATAAAATCCAATCCTCTCCTCCTATTCAATTCTGGGCCTGGATTATCTGGGTCTATCTATAGGACCCACTGACTTAGTTTACTTATTCATTAAAAAGATATAAATACAGCCATATATCAACCCACATGGTGCGATTTGAATATATAAGCAGAGATATGTAGAAATACAATGAAAAGACCCAAATATATACATTTATATGTATATGTGTATATATATACATATATATATTTATATATATATACATATATATATGTATATATATATATTCGTGTATGTATATGTCAATGGGCTGCCCATCTACCCACTATGTGTAGTCTAGATACAGACTACAGATAAGGTACAAATACATATTTGTAGGCATATATTTGTGTGTACGCACACACACACACACACAGATATACATGCATATGCAAAAAAGGCATATACTTGTACCTTTTCATTGTATTTATACAGATATAGATTTATTTATATCCAAATTACACCATGTGGGTAGATATATGCATATACTTTATCTTTTACATGCATTAATAGACTAGATCAATGGGCCACTCATCTAGCCATATGGTGTGGTTTAGACAGCATGCATCCTTTCTCCATTTTGTTTTTTCAGTGTGGCTGATCTCTTAAGTGACTATCGATCTCAATGAGGAGGCCCTGGAACTAGTTTTCAATTGAACTCAATTAAACTAAACATTTATGAAATGTTTCAGGAACACTGTATGCATTTAATAAATGCTCGTTAATTGAACGGAACTCTCTGAGGTGCTAGAGCTACAAAGACAAAAGTAAGATAGTCCTTGTCCTCAATTAGCTTACAGTCTACTCTACATGTTCTAGGGCAGCTTTGGTGGACCTTTAATGAGTTCAAGTGCCCAGAGAGCAAATTCAATCTGTCTGTGAGCCCGGCCCCCCATTACTGGAGAGAGATAAGGGAGAAAGTGCTTGCTTTGAGAGGCTGGACAGAGGGGCAGGGCATGCAAAAAATGTCCTCAGGCCAAGAAGAGGGTGATCAGGAGCAGCTTCCTGGGTGCCAGCTCGGCATGCATGCCACTTCTTCACCAATGTGGTTCTAGGGTTTGATGCACTCATTATGGCAGCTCCTGCAACTACAGCTAAATATCTGGTGGCCACGTTTAGTATACTCACATGTAATCTGTTGGGAATACTGTGCCACAGAAACAAATCAACCACTTAATAGCAAAGGGAGAAAAGCACATCCACATCCAATTCTCCACATAAGCATTTTAGACTCAAGCTAACTGATTAATAAAAGAAATCATTCAAAATAAAAAATCAAAACCATTCCATTCTATCACACTTGCTGTCTGCTGACCTCTTGAAAGGCAAGGTTCTTAAGCAAAACAAAATCCTACTTGCCATATATATATATATTTTTTTTTAATTACTGACACTCTGCCCGACAGCTGTCTTAAATGATCAACCAAGTTAGACGTGATGAGTGGTCACGTGATTCCCAGTTTACACAAACAGAATCTCAGCTGCAAATATTTCTTTCTGGAAATGTGACTAGTGAAGTATATCCTTCCTGTTGGCACCAACTCATTTTCCTAAAAGCTTAAACGTGCACAAAGCTTGCTGTCACACGTGACCCTCCAGAGGCTGATTAAGGTTGTTTCTAAGTGGAAAAATTTCAAAGGAATGCAGCTTCTCTGACTCCTTTGCCTGGCAGACCACAAACCACAAAATAATGAACATGTGCGGCTGACTTACATATATAGACAGGACACTGGCCTCAGAGGCAGGAAACCTGGCTATTAATCCACCCCTGCCACTAGCTAGCTGTGTGACATTGGATAAGTGAAGTCATTTCCCTTCTTTGGGACCATTTCCTCAGCTGCAAAACTGGAAGTATTGGCCCATCATCACTTCCTTCTAACTCTGCCATTCATCAGCAAAAGGCTCCTTAGAATCATAGTGATACTGGTACCACCTGCCAGGAATGACATGAATCCCGACTCCCTCTCCTCCATTAATCATCAGGAAGATCCAGAGAATCTTAAAGTTGGTGGCAAAATCAGAAGCCATCTGACTGGCCCATTCTTTGGCAAAAATGTCTAACAAACAAACATAGGGCTCTGCTTGAAGACTTCCAGGAAGCAGAATCTAAAACCTCTTCAGTCAACCCATTTCATTGTGAGAAAGCTTGAATTATTAGGTTTTTTTTCCCAACATCACCCTGAACTTGGCCCTTTTTGCAACTTCCATCCATCTAGCTCTGCCCTCTGGAATGAAATATAGTAAGTTTAACTCTTCTTTTACATGATAGCCCCTTATATACCTGCAGACAATTATTATGCCCCCACCTAAGTCTTCTCTTCTCCATACTAAACACATTCCAGTTCCTTCCATCAATTCTCATATGCCATGATCTCAAGCCCTTTACATTATCTTAGTCACCCACCTTTAGATACTCTGCTTTGCCAATGCCCTTCCTGAAATGAGAAGCTTAGGAGTGAACTTAATATTCCAAGTGAGGCCTGACTAGGCTAGAGAGATAGATCTCTAGTCCTAGAAGCTAGGCCTCTTTTAATGCAACCCAGGATAGCAATCATTTCATTGGCTATCATATCACAGTGGTTTGCAGTGAGCTTGCAGTTGACTAACACTTTCAGATCTTTTTTAGATGAGCTGCTATCTAGACGTCTCTCCTCCATCTTATTCTTGGGAATAATGTAAGACCTAAGTGTAAGACTCTACTTATTCCTATAGTATTTCATCTCACTCAATGTTGTCCAAGGTCCAAGGTAGATAAGCTCTTTCTGGATCCCAACTCTACCATCCAACAGGTTAATTTTTCCTCCTAGCTTTGGGCCACTTGCAAATCTGATAAGCATGCTATCTATACCTTTCTCCAAATCATTGACAAAAAAATGTCAAGTAGCCCAGGAACATGCACAGCCAACTGGACTACTCTACTGGAGACCCCCTGCCAAGATTCCATAGACCTACAAGTGAATATGAATAGGCCCAGTCCTCAAGCTACTTTTGAACCCATACAATTGTGATATTATCTAATTTATGGTCCCCTACCTTGGACAAAAGAAAAACATGGGAGACTATGTCAAAAGTTTAGAACCAAAATCTAAGTTAGCTTTGTCTACCATTCACTTGATCTACCAGTCAGTCTAATAATCCTGTTAAAAATAGTATAAGGACTCTGCCCTGATTTGTTCTTAATGAAAGCAAAGCTTCCTTTTCTAGATATCTAGTAACCACCCAACTGAATTAATACTTTCTAGAATTTTTCTAGTCACCAAAGTCAAGTTCACTGAGCAATTGGCCAACATTATTTAGACAAGTCAATACTACATAGTCATTAGTTCCTTACCTTCCTGAAAGGGAATCTAGAGGGGAAAGAGAAACAGAAACAGAGACAATGACATACAGAGACAGAGACAGAGATTATATATCTACCTAATAGTCATCTGTAGTTTGCAGACTCCATCCTCTTTTCTTTTTCAAAAATCATAACATTTATCTTTCTCCAGTCCTATGGAACCTCTTCCATTTTCCATAAACAGTGACTCCGCCTTGTTCTCCTTCATCTCTAACCCTGGTAGGGCCTTGACAATCACAGCCAAATGTCTCCATCTCCAGTTATAGGGTCATAGAATGTTGGAGCTGGTAGGCATCTAAGAGATCATCACATGGTCCAACTCCTTTATTTTTACAGATGAGGAAACTGATTCAGAGAAGTCAAATGACTTGCCCAAGGTCACACAGCCAGTCTCTGACAAGCCTTCTCCTTTGACTTCTCTTCAAATCTTCCTAAATTTCCCTTCCCCAGTCCCTTGCCTTGTTTATAGTTTCAAACCTTTTCCATTCTCCTTCACAATTTCTTCTCTTGCTTCAGCTCAAATACTTTCCTAGTAACTTTTCTCACCAAAGCTGGAAACAAGATTGACTTCCCCTCTCGAATTTTATGCAATGGCACCAGCTTTTATTGTTTCCCAGAAATGCCATTTCTATACAGTGGGTGGCAGATTTCTCTACTTTTATGCAGTTCAACCCCAAGAACTAGAAATCTGAGCTATGTGTAGGAGGTTGGATGGCCTGAGATCCCAAAGCTCTCAAGCCTCAAACTGGAAAAATACAAAGAGAACTTAGAAACTGACCTCCTAGCTGCCTAACTATATGCTGGGAACCCCTTGGTCTTTTTGGAAAAACTAGCTTCTACCCTCTTCTGTTCCCAAGTGAAAGCAAGAATGGGGCCTCACAGCTTTAGCTTCATGAACCAAGAGAAGATGTTGGGACCCTAGAGGACACAAATATAGGGAAATCATAGCTACCTGTTTGGAAAGCCAACATTATTTAGTCATCAGAACATGTTCCCGATCTAATGAAAGGAGGGGGGGGGGGAGTTTCTATCTGCTTAAGTCATCTTGTTAACCAAATAATATGTGCATTGCTATTTAGATGACCACTTTTCATCCATTCTGCTGAATGACAGGCTGTGTTCCAATCAGATACACAAACTCCAACAAGAGCTGAAGAGACCTAATGACCATATTCATCTGGCAGAGCATCACTCATATGACCTTGCTAGTAGAGTAGGGCATCGTGGTGAGTGAGAATTTCTGAAACTTGTTTCCCTTTTCTGAAGAAATCACTAATGGCTATAGCTAGGTACCCAGCATGTGATCAAAGTGGCTAACATTAAAGACTGACAGCTTACGTCAGTGGAGCTGTGATCATATCTACATGGGTGCTCATTCCATCCTCTTCTGCCCATTTTACAAGACTCTCATGCCAGTGTCCTTCTCACTTATAGCCTCCACATCAACATGCGTTTGAAGCCTCTTCTAGTTCTTAATATTCATGGACACTGGGTCCAATAGGGCCCTAGCATATTTGGCAGATCCCCTGTGGCAAACTTCTGGAAGGTTATAGACGAGTCCTACAGGATGGGATGAAATCAGTATCATTGAAAGGAACATCCACAACAGTGAAAACATAGCACAAATGGAGTTATTTGTGCACCATCCCGTTATCCACACCTTGCCCTCAGCCACTCATCCGTTATCCCTTACATAAGCAGCCTACTGCCTTTTCTAGTCATACATGTCCATGATGATCTCTTTTACATAACCTTGCACACACATCAGCATTGGCACACCATGGGGGTACCATGCATCTTTCCATTGTCTTCTGGGTCACCTGCAATTTTTCTTTTCGTAGAGAATCCAAATTTGGGCAGGAAAAATTGATTGCGATCCTTTACTGATGATACCAATGGAATCTAGCGCCTGCCTCAGATACCTCCAAGCATATTGCATAAAGTCAAGTCTATATAGCATAAAGTGATAGGAGTGTTAGCAATTATCCAGTGAATTCAAGTTAACTAATCTGGATGTAGTCAAGCACTGTCCCCTCCCTACCCCTAAAGTCTTTCCTCAATGATCCATGTGATTATGGAAACTTTACCTGGATTATACAGTTGGCTATTATATATTCCTTGATATAAACCTCTCCAGTCATGAAGGAATTATTCAAACTTAGCCTGGAAAAAACAAAAAAGGGGATACATGGTAGTTTGCTTCCAAGTAGCTAAAAGGCTGTCATGTAGGGGAATGAGTCAACTAATTCTGAGCGGTCCCCAAAGGTAGAGCTAGGACAGATGGGTTGACACTACATCAAGGCAGATTATAGCTCAGCATGAAGAAACTTGCTACCACCTAGAGTTGCCTAATAATAGCTAACATTTACGTGCCACTTACTATTTGCCAGGCACTGTGTTAAAAGCTTTACAATTATTATCTCATTTGAGCCTCACACCAATCTTGCAAGATAAGAGGTATTATTATCCTCATTTTACATATGAAGAAACTGAGGCGAGTAGCATTAAGTGACACAGCTAGATTTGAACTCAGGTCTTCCTGACTCCAGGTCCAGTGCTCTACAGATTGTGTCACCTAGCAGCCCGACCAACAGGCTGGGCTGCTTTCTTCAGGTCCCTGCTGGTATTCAGACAGAGGCTAGACAAACAGAGGTTGGGGATGCTATGGAAGAAATTCTCAGATGAGATAAACCCTCTGGCATTTCCCAATTCTGAAAGTCTATTACTATTCTCTCCAAACCTACAAAATATGTATAGGTTAATTTTGCTTCTTCTACTAATACGGTTCCTTTGTGTTGACATGACAATGATATCAGACAGATATTTAATCTAAAGCCTCCTAAGTGCAAAGGCCTGGAGTCTGAACAAAGAGAGCCAAAGGCTTAATTAAGTCCCTGTTCTCAAGAAGCCCATGACTGGACTGAGGAGATGCAAGTACTTACTGAACTACCTCCATCACAATGTTTTGGCAAGGTAAGTACTTTCTAAACTTCAAAGTCCTACAGAAGTAAGAAAAGGGAGTGACCAAGAAAGACAATTTCAAAAGCAGCAGGAGACATGTGCCAGGAGACATGCTGACAAATTCTGCAGGAATGAGAGGTTGAGAAGAAGAAAGGCCACTGGGTTTAGCGACTCCTATCATCTGATCTAAGAGTAGATTTGATGGTAATAATAGTAATAACTGACCTTTCCAAGTTGCTTAAGGTTTACAAACCACTTTACATATATTACCTTAAAGCAAATTTGAGAAGTGACCTTTTGAGTTGCACAATTACCTGCTAGGACTCCCTTGGGATCGCAGCAACCAAGGGAGGTAGGTGCTGAGAGGTATTATTATCTTCATTTTTCAGATGAGGAAATGGGACTTGGAGAAATGAAATGACCTGTCCATCCATGGTCAGCCACTTAGTGTCAGAAGTGGAATTTAAACCCACTTCTCTCCTGACTCAAAATGCAGAATTATACTACTCTGCCTCTTGAATAGAGTGGTCGGGGCTGAAAGTAGATTGCAAAGAGGTTGGGCAGAAAATGCCTCCATTTCCTCAAAAGTGGAAACTATTCGTTTGAAAAGTTTGGTAATGAGAGAGATGTGAGAAAATGGGCAGTAGCTACAAAAGGAGGCAGGACCAAAAGTTCGGTTTTTGTGTTTCTGAGATACAGGAGACCCATACCTGGTTGTAGGTAATGGGGGGAGAGCCAGTGAAGATGCCAGAAAGGAAGCAAGGAGGAGGAGGCCAGCAGGGATGGCCATATGGAAGGTTGCCTTGTCTTCTGAAACCAAAAATCAAGAAGAGGGAAAGCAAGGAAGGGAGAGAGAGAGGGAAGGAAAGGGAGAGACAGAGACAGACAGAGACAGAGAGACAGAGAGAGAAAGTCCCAACTGACTGGTAAATTGGAGTTCTAGAACCAAGAATTGCTGATCAGTCCTTTTTAATTTCATAAAATATTCTCATCATATTGTGTTAAATCAAAGCATACACTGAATGCCTACGACAAGTCCAACTCTGTACCATTTATATGTTTAATAACAAAAAAGTTTCACTGTGAGCAAACTAAGTATTACCAATAGAAGTCATGATTTCCAAAAGGGTAATTTGTAAACGGTAATTATTTCATTAGTACACAATTAGACCTGCTAAAAGTTCTGTTCCAGCCTGAAGACTGATGAGACCTTGTTTTTTACCTACTTCAAAGTGTCTTTGATTTATCCATGGAGATGAAAGGAGAGGAACTCGTCCAGACTGAATGCTTTAAAGCTTCCTGACCGTGAACCCAGACTCCATGTGCAAAACAAGACACGGGAACAGCTTGTTGGCCCACTGACAAATTATCTGATGTTCTCTATCAGCCCATCTCCTTGGATAGGACTATGGTATCCTCAGTTTAAGAAGGGCCACCCATAAACAAGGCTGTTCTTTTGACCTATTTTAGTCCATCTGATCAGCTAAATTCCTCAGGCCCCATCATTTCCTCTAGCTGTCTAACCTATTCTCCTCTGGCATGCCTCAGAAATCAAGACATGAGAACCAACCCTCCTTTTCCATTCCTATTTTCCTAGAAACTTGTCCAAGTGAAATGGTTTGCATTCTAATCTGTAAACCACAGGCATTATGGTGGGAGACAGCCCATGGAAAGAAGCCTCGTCCTCCGGATTAGGCAAAGATTCTGGGGAGGAGCAAAGGGGGATTGTGCCAAGTGACGTTGTTCACTCTGAGGTCTGGGGCCAGATCCTAGGAAATGTCAGTTGACATTGAATGAGAGTGCCACTAAAATTCTGGAGTTACAGTTCCCTTAAAAGGTTTTTAATTTTTCATGGCTCTTCTCTGGAAAATTCCTGCATCATATGACAAGAAGCTTGATTTTTTTCTCCCAGGAAAAAATAAAATTGTCATTCAATCCGCAGGATTTCAGCAAAGTGCCATGAAGCATAGGCCTTACTAAGGGCGTGTAGGTTTCTCAGCCATGCCCTATTCCTCCAGCCTAACACTATTGGCAGAAACTTCATTTAGGAGAAAGGAACTATCAGAGGAGCAAAAATGAAAAGAGTAAAAAAACCTCGTTTTCACAGGGAATTCTCAAGAGTGACATGGGCTGAATCTAATCGACTACCAAAGTTACAGAGCCCTAATTCAAGGAGGAATTTTTCCTTTCCAGGGGATCAGACACCCAAAAAAGAACAAACTCAATCCTATCTCCCACCCAGGCCAAAACATAGCATTCTTGGTTTTGAGTGTTGGTCATCATTTATAGCCCAGGTGCATAGAGAGGAGTGCCACTTGGATTACAACCATCTCAGAAGCAGCCTTCAAGAGAAGTAGCTTGGTATAGAGGAGAGAGCCCTTGGCTGTATGCCTAGAGACCTAGCTTCCTATCTTGGCTCCTCGCCCTTATTTGCTGTGTGACCTTGGCAAGTCACTTTTCCTAGCTGAACCTCAGTTTTCTCATCTGAAAAATGAGGAGTCCAACAAATGTCCTTGCTGCAATCTCAAGCCTATTGTGAGAAATGTGTTTGTTTAAGCCCTGTAAGACTAAAGAAAGGAGAGCTTTCTTCCAGTCAAAATTTTACCAGCTCTCTTCGGGAAATTGTTTGGGGGTAGGGAGGGACAATGTTCTTATCAGGTCCGAAAGGCTTTTGGGGATGAAAGAAGCATAGGTTCAATAGAGCACTACCCTACTATCTATAAATACAGATTTTTTATGAGGGAAACAGTTTACTAAGAGCTTTACATTATCATCCACCAGGCCATTATCTGATCTCTGCTCTTCCACAGAGAGGCCTGAGGTTGAGCCAGCCTTAAAGCAGCTGTCTTCAGCAAAGAGTAGCAACAATGGCCCTTTCATCACTCTTCAGATAATGGTTTCTCCAAAGGTTTCATCTGTGCTCCTCCAACAGAGAGCTGAGGGGAGAGACGAACAGAGAGGAAAGAGTAAGCTTATGGAAACAGTGGGGCTGGGAACAAGAACTGTTGGGCCACCAATGGTGGGATATTGGGGCAAAAAGTGAGGTCCAATGGGACAGCTGGGCAGCGCAGTGGATTGAAAGTCAGGCCTAGAGATGGGAGGTCCTGGGTTCAAATCCGGCCTCAGACACTTCCCAGCTGTGTGACCCTGGGCAAGTCACTTGACCCCCATTGCCCACCCTCACCACTCTTCCACCTAGGAGCCAATACATAGAAGTTAAGGGTTTAAAAAACAACAAAAAAAAACTAATAGCATTCCTCCATTAATAATAAATGGCTGCATATTTAAAAAAAAAAAGTGAGACCCAAGACAAGAGTAGAAAGACCAAGAAGAGTTCAGGCTGCAGAATCCCCAAACTAGAAAATACATACATCCAATCACCAGCCAACATGGAATGATGGAGAGGGTGAACTCCGAAAAAACTGGTAAGACTCATATGAAATGATGAAGACTAAAGTAAATTGAACCAGGACAACAGCATATGGCATTACAACATTGGAAAAATTAACAATTTTGAGAGGTTTAAGAACTCTGAACAAGGTAATGACCTCCTTGGATTCCAAAGAACTGATACTGAAGGATATGGCTCACCTCCTGATTGAGAGGGGTACAATGAGACACAAAAGTTAGAAATGGCCAATGTGGGAATTTGCTTTGGTTAATTATGTATATTTGTTATAAACATTTTGTTTTGTGGGGCAACTGGGTGGCTCTGTGGTTTGAGAGCCAGGCCTAGAGATGGGAGGTCTCAGGTTCCAATCTGGCCTCAAACACTTCCCAGCTGTGTGACCCTGGACAAGTCACTTAACCCCCATTGCCTACCCTTACCACTCTTCTGCCTCAGAATGAATACACAGTATTGATTACAAGACATAAAGTAAGGGTTTAAAATAAAGAGTTCTTTTTCTAGTGGGGGGTAGGGTGAGAGATGGAAGGGAGAGGGCAAAAAACAGTAAGTTTTAAGTTAAAATAAAATTTAACTTAAAAAATAAGGCTGGGAATGGGGAAGAAACCAATATGGTTTTATTAGTGGAAATGACATTAAAGAAGATATATTGCCACCTACCTTGCCATTGCACCTTAAGGACCAAGGGTAGGGCCTTTCCACATAATTTGCAGCTGAAATCTCCTTTATGAGTTATCTGCTGCTATTAGAATATGAGCTCTTTGGGGTCAGGGACTGTCTAGCTTTGCTATTTGGATCCCCAGCATTTAGCACATCATACACTAAGGGCTTAATAAAGGGTTTTTCGTTCATCTCACCTTCCAGATGCAATCATTTAAAACACCAGGCAATCATAGACAGTATCTGAGCTCTCAGATCACCAAAGCCCATTCCCTCATTTTACCTGCTGGGATACCAAAGCCCCCCCAAAAAGCTACAAATTGCTCAAAACCACACAGCTCAACTGAGGTAGAGTCAGCCCTCGAACCCATGTCTCTAGACATCCCATCAGGAGCTCTTTCCTTTACACTAAACTGTCTCCTCTTGAGGAAGAAACTAATCAGACCTCCCCAAAGGAGCCTCTCCAGATGAAATCGGAATTTGGGAAAAGAAAATGTCATAGACAGCTTATTTGCAGCAGCTAGAGGTCCAGGGTAGCTTTCCTCCAGTTTCCTTTCCAAAAAACTCAGATTTAAAACTGAAATGCTTCAGGGCATGAACTGTGTTCTTAAATGCCACATTCAGCCAACTGTAAATTGCTGTGCATACTTCCAACAGTACAGAAAAATAGAGAACAAGCAGCCCACTCACCATTTCCCCTTAGGATAATAGCACCTTTTGAAAAGAAAAGGAATAATGGGTGGGCCTCCCTTCTGTGCCACGTAGCCCTTCCAAACAAAACAAGGAGCTAAGGGTTTGAGAAAACTCTTCTTTGTACTGTCAAGATTAGATCCACACCTAAAAAGGTTTTAAAGAAAGAAGGGATGAGCTGTCCTACTTTCAGCCAGCAGTCTTAACAAATAAGAGCAGCCACAGGCCACGTGGCACAGGAGAAGGTGTAGGAGAGCTG
The DNA here is from genome assembly GCF_016433145.1 of Gracilinanus agilis. NCBI lineage: Eukaryota > Metazoa > Chordata > Mammalia > Didelphimorphia > Didelphidae > Gracilinanus > Gracilinanus agilis. The sequence continues at coordinate 38,644,275 of NC_058136.1, read as the reverse complement.
GAAATAGAAAATCTGTGTTCAAATCATGCCTCTGTGACTCATTACCAGGATGACCTTGAGCAAATCATTTGGTCTCCCTTGGCCTCAGTTTCCTCATCTGTAAAATACAGTTGCTCAACTGTATCATCCCTAAAGTCTTGTTAAGAGGTAGCTCAGTGGTTCGGTGGTTAGAGTATTGGGCTTAGAGTCAGAAAGACCTGAATTCAAATCCAACCTCAGACAACTGAACCAAAGGTACGATGCCCTTAGACCATATAAGATAACGTTTATAACACACTTAGCCTAGTATCTGGCACTTAGTCATGATTTTGTTCAGTCATGTTTGACTCTTCGTGACCCCATTGGCAGAAACACTGGAGCGGCTGGCCATTTTCTTCTCCAGATCATTTTATAGATGAAGACACTGAGGCAAATAGGGTATAGTGATTTGTCCAAGGTCTCACAGCTAGTTAAGTAAGGCATTTCGTAGTAGGCAGCTCAATAAATGCTTCCCTTAATAACCCTTCCCCACACCTTGACCTTTAAAAGGGAACTACACAGGCACTCAAAGGACTGGAGGCAAAGGTCAGACTGGCCCCCACAGAAGATCTTGCAGGGAACTCTGAAGTGCCAGAGATCATAGTGAGGGGACCATGAGGAGCTCTTGGGCCAAGTTTGAAGCTACAGTAATGAGTGATCATCAGGGGAATTACTAGTCCAACCAAGGCCCTGCTTCAAGTCTGGAGCCACTAGACTTGGGGCCGAGGAATAATAAAACAGATCTCTAGGGAGAGCAAACCTAGTACTGGGAGGCCTATGAGTGGGCCAGGGCCTGGGGGGGGGGGGGTGACCTTAACAACCACTTTGGGACAGAGTGGGGAGCCTCAAATTCAGGGTAGTATTCTAAGTCTGAAGGGCTGTAAGGATTTGACTCTAGCCGCCCCCCCCCTGCCCTCAGCACTTTTTCCCTACTGGGGTGGAAGGCTCACTTAGAGTACTCAGAGAAGTACCCTAAGTCCAGAGTATTGTTATATCTCTTGGGTGAGTGGAAAGGCCCAGCAACTAGAGAAGGGACAACTTGAGGTCAAACCCCATTCCTGACATTTACTAGTTGTGTGGCCTTGAACAAGTCCCTGGGTCTCAGTTTCCTTTGGCATAAAACAAGGGACTTGGACTAGAGAGTGTGAGGTCTTTACAACTCAAAAGTAATCAGAAGGGGTTCTGGGAAGTACCATCTACAGGGATCCTATCTAGAATAATTTTATGTATGGAGAATGTTATAAGTCCCAGAGGAAAGTGGAGGGAGGCCTACTTGCCTGTTTCTGGGCTCAGGTATGAGCCCATTTTGTTTTCCATTGGGCACAATAAAATCCTATATTCTGGGCTTGGTTAGCCTAAGCCAGAGGCTCTTTGCTTTTTGTTGTAGAAACCAAATTCCAAAGGTTCCAAGGGAAACCCTGAGTGGGGGCACAAGCCACAGAATTATTTCCAAGAATGAACCCCATCCAGATAAACCCCAAATGCTCCTCTCCCGCGTTCTGAGCCACAGGTTACACTTATGTGATTAAATTCCTAATTTTCAAAAATACCTTTCTTTTAAGGAACTCAAAGTACTTGCTTCTAATCACTCATTTCTATAATCTCCAACATTCTTGGGAGGTAGGGATAAAGTGATTATCCTCAGTTTAGAGAGGAAGAAAAGGAGGCCGGGTGGTAAACTGATTACCATAGAGCCCTTTACTCCACAGTAAGGAACTCTATTCCAGACTAATATACTGAGGGCAAAGAAGGATTAGAAATGAATTACAGTTAGGCAGCATTAAGCCGTCCTGCCTTTATAAATTCTAAAACAGCAGGCTTCATAATTGTGTGAGAGGAAAAAAATAGGTTTTGCCCTGGAGGTTACCCAGTTTTTTTCAGCATAGTACAAATCTCAAAGCCAACATTCTTCTGGAAACAAAGGTTCTTCATTTTAATAACGATATTCGATATTCACCCAGTATTGGTCGATGGTTTTGAGACAATGGAACCCAACAACAGTCTTGAAAATGTTCAGTAAATATCACGTTGTGGCAGGGGATGGAGGGAGGCTTGTGAGTGTAAGCAGGCATATATGCATACATACACATATGTATGTATATATGCCACATATAACCAAGGAACTTGGGAAGAGTTTTTTTAAACCCTCACCTTCTGTCTTGGAATCAATATTGTATATTGTTTCCAAGGCAGAAGAGCAGTAAGGGCTAGGCAATGGGGGTGAAGTGACTTGCCCAGGGTCACACAGCTAGGAAGTGTATGAAGCCAGATTTGAACCCAGGACCTCCCTTCTCTATGCCTGGCTCTCAATTCAGTGAGCCACCCAGCTGCCCCCGAATAACTGGTTTTAAATTAAGTCATTAGGTATGATTGCTAGGAAGAGAGGATGGGTTGGCCAGATGGAAAGGGCAAAGATGCCAGGGGGGTAGCTGGAGTACTCCACTAATATCCTTGGGATGTAAGGAGAAAGTGAGGATGGCCTCCAGCACAATGAGTGGATCATCTGTGGTGAACTTCTAGGAGGACTGACTAGGAGAGTGGCCCAGGATGGGCAAGGCAGGATGAGCTGTGAATCCCAATGGAAAGATAAGAATTTGCTAAGTATGTGCAATGTGCCAGTGCTAAGCTTTGGGGATACAAAGAGAAGCTTAAATAATCCCTGTTCTCAAAGGAATTTACAATCTAGCCAGGGGAGGCAATGGGCACATATATGGGTATGTACAAAATAAATACAGAATAAACACAAAGCTTAGGTGTCATGGAAAAGGTGATGCTTAAGCTGAGCCTTGGAAGAAAAGAAGAGTTCCAACAAGTCTGACTTCATGAGGTAGAGTGCAAAGAACACTAGATTTTGGAGTTAGAGACCCTTGGGTTCAAATCCTAGTTTTGCCACCTGTGTAACCTTGAGCAACTCCTTTCCCCACTCTGGCCCTTGATTGCTAATAGAGTACAAAGTCTGCTTGATTCAGAGTACAGATGCTTGAGCTTAAATCACACTTCAGCTTACCATCTGTGTGACTTCAAACAAGTCACTTAACCTTTCTGAGCCCTAGTTAATCTCATATGTAAAATCAGAAGCCTATACAACATGACCTCTGAAATCTCTTTCATTTTTAAATCTAAAAGCTAAAAACTCGATGATGTTGAAAACAAGAGGTTAGCTTCAATGACTCCTAAGGTCCCTTCCAGTTTGAAACCTATGCTTCTAGAATCTAATAATGTTTACCCCCTCACTCAATCAATCACAACATCAAGGATTTTGTCACCACCAGTATGGGCACTGTTTCCACAGGCACATATCACGAACCCTCCACAGACAGTCATTATGAATTACTACATCAAAAAAGAATGAAATTGAAAGACAGAAGGAGGAGGAGGAAGAGGAGAGATAGATACAAAAGGAGAGAGGTGAAAGGAAGAAAGAAAGAAAGGAAGAAAGAAAGAAAGAAAGAAAGAAAGAAAGAAAGAAAGAAAGAAAGAAAGAAAGAAAGAAAGAAAGAAAGAAAGAAAGAAAGAAA
>NC_058136.1:38607900-38640530 GCF_016433145.1 Gracilinanus agilis | reverse complement strand
AAGGAAGGAAGGAAGGAAGGAAGGAAGGAAGGAAGGAAGGAAGGAAGGAAGGAAGGAAGGAAGGAAGAGATATCTTATGATGGTAGATAACCCTATGGTGATGAACCTCAATGAACTTGCCAGACTAGTCCTAGAAGGCCAGACACCCAGTCCCCAAGGGGACCTGTAAATGAAGCATTGGTAGGCTCAAACAGAGCTTGGCCTCTGCTGATAAAGGCTTCCAGAACCCAGGTTCACTTCCTTGCCATGCTGAAGCATCAGAGGAGGACATGATTCAATGGCCTTAAATCACAAATACCCAACCCTAAATCTTTAGGAAACTACTTGGGGGGGTGAGGGAGGGTGGATTTAAAGAAACATTGATTTTGAAATGAATTTGTAATTAGTACACGAAAACTCATAATGAATACATAGGATTTATCTTGAATAGTCATAACTCTGTCATAGATTCTCATGATATCATTTCATAGCTTTCCCATAGTCATGGACAATAACATCTCCTATTTCTATACTGCCTGAACAAGTATGGAGCACTTTCTTCCTAAGAATCCTTTCTGAGGCAAATACTGCAAGTCCTACTGATTCCATTTTGCAGATGAGAAAACAGGCTCAGAACATTAAATGATTTTCCCATTACCACCACAGAGTCAATAAATGTCGGAAGCCCAAACCTGGATGTGAATCTGTCCTGACTGCAAGATTAGTGCTGGTTGCTGGATTCCCCGCTGCCCAATGATGCTCCCTTAAAGGACAAAAAGAAAGCTATTCTGAAGCCCCTTTTAAACTGGAAAACAAGTTCCTCTGGGAAGGAAAAGGGGCTCACAGACCCACCCTTCTTTTGCATTCTCCTCAATAGGGCCTAGCCCAGTGATGAACACTTGCATGATAAGGTCAGAGAATTCCAGATTTAGAGCTGAAAGGAACCTTAGAGACCACCTTGTTGAAGCTCTTCATTTTATTGAGGAGGAAACCGAGGCCCAGAGGGAAAATAACTTGTTCAAGGTCACTTTGGAAGTATGTGGCAGTAATGGGCCTCATCCAGATTCAGGTCCTCTGCCTCCCAGTTCAGTGTTGTTTCCACCTCACCACACAGCCTTCAAGGTGCTCAAAAATTCACAGTGATTATTAGCAGGTCAAAGATGTGGGGCTCGGTTTCCTACTTTGTAATTAGTTGATAACACAGCTTTGGGCAAGTTCACCGTCTCTCTGCTCCTCAGTTTCCCAGTCTATAAAATGTAGTGGCTGGGCTTCATCTTAGAGATTCCTTCCAGTTCTCAAATTCTGATTCTATCTCCCAGGATTGCACAACGCAGCACTTCCTTGGCTTTCAGAGTTCCAAGAATTTGATCTCCTTCCCTACCAAACAAAAGGAGGTAAAAATATCCACCACAGAACAGCCAGATGGTCACAAAATTAGTCCCAGAGTGCAGGCCAACATGGAACACAAAGTAACACTGAGCCATATTGCCAAGGGAGGCTGGGCATTTCCTCCTCTGGGGATTCCATTCACAGGGACTAAATTACCATTTTTTCAGGATAATCCAACTGCAATCCTATGTGGAAGAGAGCAATAATGTACATTTCCCTAGCTTTTCTTTTGAGATTTTCCAAGAGCTTTCCTCAAAACAACCCTGAGACTTCAGAGGTACTGCAAGTATTATTGTATCCATCTTGCAGATGAAGAAACTGAGACTCCACGAGACAAAATGACTTGGCCAGGCCACACAGTTAAGAAATATTGGAGCTGGGGGCAGGTAGGTGGCTCAGTGGATAGAGAGCCAGGCCCTGGAGATGGGAGGTTCTGGGTTCAAATCTGGCCTCAGACACTTCCTAGTTGTGTGACCCTGGGCAAGTCACTTAACACCAATTGCCTAGTGCTTACTGCACTTCTGCCTCGAAACCAATACAAAGTATTGATTCTAAGATGGAAAATAAGGGTTTAAAATGTCAGAGCCAGAAACTGAACCTGGATCTTTCCAGACTCTTAAGATTGGCAGTCTCTCTGCTACATGAATTGCCTCTCACAGCATAGAACTGGACTGGATAAATTCTATGGCTCTGTGTGATTCTAAGAGTCTCTGATCTAGTGGTCTGGGAAAACACAACTTCCAACAGGCCTTAACAACTTTAGTCAGCCGCATGCAGAGAAGTGTGGGGCCACATGCTGAGGATGAAACATTTGCTGTAGTGCAGTGTAGACACTCTGTGCACTATAGATGACAATTCTACCTATATTAATTTACCTATTTTGGTTTATTAAATACAGTTATATTACGATTATACATTTTTGTTATTTAAACTATAAATATCGCAAAATTATGTGTTTTTTTTTCTCGGAGTGATACCCCACCCAAGTTATGCTCAGTTTTTTGTCGAATTTTGGCACACCAAGCTCAAAAGGTCGCCCATTACTGGCCTAACCCATCTCTGAAAATTGTACTACTCAAAAAGATTCTATTAATCCAGAGAAAGAACTGTGGGAGTAGAAATACAGAAGAAAATCAACTGCTTGATCACATGGGTTGATGGGGATATGATTGGGGATGTAGACTCTAAGCAATCACCCTAGTGCAATTATCAATAATATGGAAATAGGTGTTGATCAATAACACATGTAAAACCCAGTGAAAATGCATGTTGGCTATGGGAGGGGAGTGAGGAGGGGAGGGAAAGAACATGAATCATGGAACCATGGAAAATTTTTCTTAATTAGTCAATAAAAAAATAAAATATTTTTTAAAAGATTCTATTAGATGGGCATATCTGGTACCAGATCATAGGATTTTAGAGCTAAAGGGGACACCATGGAATCAAGAGACAAAGATAGTCAGGCTCTCAGGGGTCTAGTCTAAGCCTCTCCCCAGAAAGCTGTTATCTTCTTGCTCTTCCCCCAAAAAACCCTTTTGCACCAAAACCAATCCTCTTTTTTTGTATATTCTGGAAAACTACTAACCCAAATCAGAATTTCATTTGGTTGGAGTCCTCAGTTTTCGATCTAGCTCAGTTTTCAATACTCTTCCTCCTTTTCTGATACTGAGTTCACCAAATCCCAAATCAAACCAAAAGTCTTTCTTTTGTCAGTAATCACACACAAGTCAAGACATCACCCCAGTGGTGTCACTGGTCCTCTTCAAAAACGGGCACAATAGCAACAAAAATGGCGCCTCCTACCCTATCCTCATGTTGAACCTCGTTATCTGTGCTGGCCTCTTCTCCCTCTACTAGATGAGCAGATCCATGAAGGAAGGGACTATGCCACCCTTATTTCAATCTTGTGTCTTCCTCCCCCCAGCACAGGGCTGTGCAGCTAATAGCAAAGCTACAACTAGAATGTGGCAAGCAAGGCTTTCAGTGCTGACATCCAGAGAGTGGGATTTCTCTCAGAAAGAGTGAGCACCTAGAGTCTCCCCATCCCTGCTTCTGAAAGCAGACTCCATATATCCCACTCCCTACCACTTCCTCCAACCATCGGCACCCAAAGAATTCTTCTCTTTTGCCTTACCCAGTCAGGTAGGCATTTAAGAAGTATTTAAGGTGAAGTGAAAGAAAGCCTTGTGGGAAGAAATCTTTACCACTTTCTCCCCGTTTTCCATTCCCCATTCCCCAACCCCATTATTCAAAAAAACTTGGATTAACATTCCAGGTTTTCAATTACTTTCAATTGATTAAATCTAGGTTTAAAAGAAGCCAAGAGTAATTATGCTTTCATATGGTTTAAATGATTTATGTTCTAGCAAAAGTCTTTCGGGGGGAAGAACATTTAGAACCCTTCCAACAGGTCTCAACTTGAGTTTTTTCAGATTATGTGTAGCAGAGACAATGCATCTGTTCTACACATAACTTTTCTTTGAGTTCCTCTGTCATCCTCCCCAATTGTTGGTTCTGGCCAAAGTTAAATTACTGGAACAGGCCAATCTAATCAGAGTCCATCTTTACTTCCTGGCTAGCAGGCAAACACTCTCCAACCAGGATTCTTAAACTGCAGACCAAAAATCTGGTTATTTTTTTTATTATTTTGATAAACATATTTCTTTTTTTTAAAACCCTTGCCTTCCGTCTTAAAATCACTACTGTGTATTGGTTCTAAGACAGAAGAGTGGTAAGGGTAGGCAATGGGGGTCAAGTGACTTGCCCAGGGTCACATAGCTAGGAAGTGTCTGAAGCTAGATTTAAACCCAGGACCTCCATCTCTGGGCCTGGCTCTCAATCCACTGAGCCACCCAGCTGCCCCCTAATAAATATATTTCAAAAGACTCAGTTTCCTGAAGTTCTCCAAATTGTCAAACTTAATGGTCATTGTAAACAATACAGAAACTTTTAATAAAGGCGTCCTTGATGCTTGGCCCTAGAGAAGTGGAACTCCTAGAAGCCTTTGACACTCTTGACCATCTGGGGGCAGCACAGTGGAATAAGGGCTAGATTTGGAGTCAGAGGATCTAGGTTCAAATTCCAATTCTACTGCTGAATACCTGGGTAATATCAGGTATTTTATAGGTAAAGAAACTGGGGCTGAGAAAGGTTACATGATTTTTCTCAAGGTCACACTTCTTAAAACTTTCCCTTCCTTTGGCTTTTAGGCAATACCTGTTTTCTCTTGCAACCTTTCTGATCCATTCTTCCCTGGCTTCTATTACTCCTTCCTAAATATAAACAGTTCCTAAGAGTTTACCTTTAACTCCTTTCACTTCTCTTTCTTTCTGCAGTCTTCCTTAACGCAATCATTTATTCTTATGGCTTTGAGCCCCACTTCTGGCCAACTTAGACTTCTCTCCTATCCTCCATTTCCCCCGTTTTAACTGACTAGTTGACATTTTCACCTAGACATCTTCCTGGCACCTCTGCTATAACATGTCAAAAACCAAGCCCATCTTTCTCCTCCAAATAATCCTTCCACCCAACTTTCTCACTTATTTTCATTGCACTACCAATCATGTCAACTGCTATGACAGCTCTTCCACTCACTACCTGTGTGACCTTAGGCAAATCCTTTCACCTCACTGGTCCTCAGTTTCCTCATACGTGAAATGAGAGACGGTGGAGGTAAACTAGATAACCAGGAAGGTCCCTAGGTCCCTTCCAGCTGTACTAGTCTATGACCTTAAGACAGCCCTTCACCTAAGGCTACCTTTTTTCCAGAATCCCTTGTTCTCCAGCTTACATTGCCCAGAGTCATCAGATAATTGCAGTTTCCTCTTTGACTCTGGGCCACTGAGGCTACCTAACCTCAGGAATTCCTGCCAATCTCAAAGTTGTGATTCAAGGCAACTTTTGGCCAGATCAACTCTCACAAACTATTTTTAAAAATATGAAGAACTGCTAAAAAGAAACAAATTGCTAATGACATACCTTTTGCCATTTTTATCTTCTGCTTTTTGGAATTAATTAAAAGGTAATCGGTGTCAAAATTATTCAACATTAGATGGTGAACTTTATATGGAGCTCAAAAATAGACATGTATTTCAGCCAAAGTCACCTTTAAAAGGGAGTGGGGAACAGCTAGGTAGCACAGTAGATAGAGCATGAGGCCTGGAGACAGGAAGAAATGAGTTCAAATCTGGCCTCAGACTGTTCCTTAGCTGGGTGACCCTGGGCAAGTCACTTCACCCTAATTGCCTAGCCCTTGCTGCTCTTCTGGGAACTGACACTAAAAAGGTAAGGGTTTAAAAGTGGGGGGGGGAGAAGTTAGGTGGCTCAGTGGATTGAGAGCCAGGCCTAGAGAAGGGAGGTCCTGGGTTCAAATCTGACCTCAGACACTTCCTAGCTGTGTGACCCTGGACAAGTCACTTCACCCCCATTGCCTAGCCCTTACCACTCTTCTGCCTTAGAACTAATACATAGTATTGATTCTAAGATGGAAAGTAAGGTTTAAAAAAAATTTTTTTAAAGGCAGGAGGGAGAATGCCCCTTTAAATAAAAGTAGGGGAAGACTTTGTAATGCCCCAAGAAGGCCTTTTGAGAACAGCAAATTATGCACTTCGAAGTATGGATAAAGAATTAGGCCATAAAAGCCCTCATCTGCCTTCAAGAATCAACTCAAGGAGCCACTCAGGGGCAAAGGGAGGAGGAGGAAGAGGACAGGCATTTAACAAGTACCTACTATGGGCCAAGGCACTGAGCTAATCAATTTACAAATCTTATCTAATTTGGTTCTCATAACAACCCTAGGAGATAGGTGCTATTATGATCCCTGTTTTATAGATGAGGAAACTGAGGCAGATAAGAGGTTAAGTGACTTTCCCAGGGTCACACAATTAGTAAGTATCTGAGGTCAGGTCTTCCTGATTCCAGGACCAGAGCAAGTGATTCCACTTCAATGCCCAGATGCGTCCACATCTTCAGGAAAGCCTTCCTTTCTCCTTATGGCTGCTGGTACTCTCTCCTTTCTCAGACAATCTCATATGATTCTTGTATACGTGTACATCTCCTATAGTATGTAAACTTGAGAATGGAGACTGCTCTGTTCTTGCCCTTGTACTCCAAGCATCCAGCCCCTCACACAAGTCTGGGCTTCAATTAAAGTTGAATTGAGTCCTAGGAAATAGAATACTGGAAGGGAACTGTGATAATAATCATAACAACTAGCATTTAGATAGACCTTGAAGATTTGCAAAGAACTTTACATGCACTATCTCATTTGATCATCACTACAGCCCCAGGAGGGAGATGCTATTATTATCCCATTTTATAGATAAGGAAACTGAAGCTGAGGGAGGTTAAATAACCTATTCAGGATTATACAGCTAGCAAGAAGCTGAGGCAGGATCATCTGGGCAAGTCTCTTAATTTTTCTTTGTACCTCGGTTTTCTCACCTATAAAATGAGGGCACTGGACCAGATGACCTGTCAGGTTCCTGCCAGCTCTTAATCTAAGGCTCTCTCATCCTAGTCCAACCCTTTCAGCCATAAGCCAAAGCATTAAGTCATCACCCAGCTTCTGATTGGAGACAAGTATATGACCAATATACGTTCCACACCACTATCGCCTTCTAATTGATCATACCAGGAAAGTCAGATATTTTTATTCAATAAAGAATTACTGGGGCAGCTGGGTAGCTCAATGGATTGAGAATCAAGCCTAGAGACGGGATGTCCTGGGTTCAAATCTGGCCTCAGATGCTTCCCAGCTGTGTGACCCTGGGCAAGTCACTTCACCCCCATTGCCCACCCTTACCACTCTTCCACCTAGGAGCCAATACACAGAAGTTAAGGGATTAAAAAAAAGAAAAAATAAGGAATTACTTCCAGTTGGAATTGCCTGTTATTTGGATCCAGAAATGTCCTATTCCAATCTTCCTTCTCCCCAAAGAGTCCGGCCTTCAACATCTGGGACAGATGGAATCTTATCCTGAGTTGCATCATGTTCCCTATCAAGCCATTCGAAAATTCAAAAGGCCCTTCCTTCTCTCCATGCAAAAAGAGACCCAAAGTCTTCACACTGACTGCAGCCTCTTCTTACAAAGCTCAAAAGCCAGTTGACTGACCAGCCAAGTTATTCCAAGTTATTATTTTGGAATCCATCCTCCACAAAGGCCCATTTCAGTGGCCCATTCATTGTCACTCGACGTGGCACTGTGCTTGCTCTTAAAGGGTGGGGCACTGGAGCACAAATTCAGGCAGATGCCAGTAAGGCAGAAGGGCTCCCAGTACTAACTTAGCAACCAAAGACAGCACAGTGGAAAGAAAGAGTACAAGATTTGCAATCCGAGAACCTGAATTCAAATCCTAGCTTTGCCACTTATTACCTGGGTTGCATAATACTGGGAATTGACAGATAAAGAAACTGAGGCTGAGAGAGGTTGAAGCTTTCCCAAAAATCACACAGCTAGCATGGATCTAAGTTACAATCATCTGAACAAGTCACATCAGCTCTGTGGGCTTCAATTGCCTCAAGAATAAAATGAGAAGCTTTGCAAGCCCTTTCAGATTTCCTATGAACTCTCTAAGGAGAAACTCAGAGAGCCTCATCACCAGAGGGTTGGCCTCTAGGTGAGAGGGGAAGCCACAGAAACTCAGGACCATCTACATATGGGGTACAATCTGAATTAGGGGAGCGAGTGCCCACACCAGTCATTACAGAGCCCCTTGGGGCTTTCACAGTCTATGAGACTCAACAGGATACCTTTCAGCACATTGGTTTCTCTTCCTCCTTAAGGTAAAATCACACTTCTTAAAGCACATTTCTTCCCATAAAACTTTAAGTATTTTATACATATTCCGTAACTCTTTCTTTAAACCCTTACCTTCAGTCTTAGACTCAATACTGTGTCTTGATTCCAAGGCAGAAGAGTGGTAAGGGCTAGGCAATGGGGGTCAAGTGACTTGCCCAGGGTGACACAGTTAGGAAGTGTCTGAGGCCAGATTGGAACCCAGATCCTCCCATCTCTAGGCCTGGCTCTCAATCCACTGAGCCACCCAGCTGCCCCCTTGTAACTCATTTTTGCCAAATGAGGCTGATAGGTGGCAGATACCAATCTCACTTGGCAGATCAAGAAACCATAGACAGGTTAACAAGCTATCCAAATAACAGGGCCAACAGATCCCTCATCCTGACTTCACTGTCCTAGCCAAAATCCTGCAATGTTGCAATTTCACCTCATTTAAAATGCTTCCAGTTTTAATACCTTGCATGAGGAAGTCTTTTTTTTTTTAATGGTCACATAAAAATCCATATGCCGTTTACCGCCTTGGGGAGGGTGCAAGGTGTGAAAGGAGAAAATATGAATCCTTAAATGTCAGAAAAACAATTGTCAAAAATTCCTTCTTCGTGTAACTGAAAAATTAAATAAGAAACTCTTGGGACTTTGGGTCTCTCTCAGCAAGTTTGTTGGTTTCTGCACTGCCACACACTGAAATCAATGCAAAGCACCATCGTACAACACTATCCGTTCCCTGGGTTCAGGTTGAGTCTGTGACTCGAAAAGCCAGGGTTTTAGCCTTAAGCCAGACTTCCAGTCAAGAGTTCTATCACTCGGGCTTAGACTCAAGTGGAAACGAATCCTCATCTCAGACTCACAGGAGAGTCAAAGGTTTTTCCTTTTCTTCGAGCAGTGAGTCACAACAAACAAAACTTCGTCTTTCTGCCATGAGCTGGCACACGCTAAACTTGGCTAGCAGTTCAGACATGGGCAGGCCTCAGTCAATCATTCCACCCTCCCAGCTGCAGGAGGGGGTCCTATTTCTGGGGACATCAGACTAGCAATGCTGGCTCTTCACAACCAACCGCACAACTTGGGGAGCACAGGAGCTTGGAACTGACCCTGGAAAACCACCACCAGAAAGATCCTTCAAAACTGACTTGAAGGAATAAGCACAAAAAGGCTTAACGTAGTCCAAAACCATATTTTACTTTGCATTCCAGAGCATTGACATTAATGACTATTTATGGAGCATTCCTTAGGTGCAAGACAGTATATGCCATTAAGGAATTTTAAAGGCCATGAAATTATTATATACAGATGCCGGTTAACAATGGTATCCTTGGGAAATTATTCCATTCAAAATAAAAGTTCTTTTGAATGTGAGCACATAGCTATCATCAGTGGGATGTATTTCAAATCATTCTTGGATTTTTTGTTTGTTGTTCTCTGTGTACAGATGGCAGGTGAGTAAAACGAAGAAGGTGAGTTAACTCTAGATTAACAGGACCAGCGAAGGACAAATAATTGTCACTCAATTTAACAAATATAATAAAAAGAAAAGTACCTTCTGCTTAGAGCAAAGACTACACAGTATTTGACTTTGAAATGTACTTTTCCTTGCTACTTCATGTTTTGAGAACCTGCAATACTTCAAATAAATAAAGGCATAAATACACATAAACGATCCCATCCTATCCCCAAGCTTAGACAGCCCGTCCTTCCTATTCTCCAACTTGGTGCTGCAAACAGATCTCTTGAGCAAATGCAAAACACAGGCCTAAAAGGAGCTGCTGCCTTTTCCCTCATGATGTGGATTTGGTTTAGAAGAAGCAATTGAATCTTCCCCCTTTTAACTCTGAACAGCCTAAAATGGACTAAAGTATTAAGATTAGGAGACTCCTTGGCTCCTAAACTTGTTTGTAGTTGGCCAGGCTTTTATAACAATGACACTGGAGTGATTGCTGACCAAAAGCACACTGAACTTCAGTCAGAGAACCTCATTTGGAGCCTATGGTCTAGCAAGGGATTCTGGGTAAATTGCTTTCTTTCCCCTACCTCATTGAGAATGTAAGTTTCTTAAGGGCAGGGTCTGGTTTTGGGGTTTGAGGATTCTGGGGGGCCCTTCTTTGTAGCTGCATTGCTTGGCAAACAGTAAGTGCTTAATAAAAGCTTGTTGGATTCACTACCTCAGTCCCACACATCTCCATTTCTATCTTCTACTCTCTTCCATTGGCCGCCATGTCATGGTGGTCTCTTCCCCAAGGAAACCACAGCCAAAGTTACCATCCTCACTCTCATTTCCAAGCATTAAATAATAGCACCTAACATGCTAAGAGCACATTACTGTTGCAATAGCTACCATGGGCTTAATTATCTTAATTATGCAGCTGACTCCCTCATCTAGATATCCAGCCTCAGTCCCTTTCCCTTGAGCTTCAGTCCCATATCAGAAAATGCCAACTGGACATTTCAAACTGGGTATTCTGGAGACATTTTTAAATTCAACATTTCCAAAGCTAAAATCATTACACACACACACACACACACACACCCTTCCCTCCTTCCCTCTTCCAAATTTCCCAATTTCTCTCAAAAGTACCACCATCCTTATAGACTCAAGTTCACATAGATTGCCAAACAGTTGTCAGATTCTGCCATTCCTACTTTCAGGGCCTTTCCCACATCCAATCTCTTCTCTCCAGTGATGCAGCCATGACTTTGGTTCAGTCCCTCATCACCCCTTGCCTAGATTCCTGTACCAGCCTCCCAGTTGATCTCTGTCTCAGTCTCTAACCCCTACAGCCCATTCTATATACTATTGCCAAAAGAATTTTTCTCACGTGCTAAGAATAGATTTAACCACAACTCTTCTATTCAATCAACTCTAACAGCTTCCTACTACTACTTCTAAGAGAAAACAAAAACTTTTAACCTTTTTAAAAAAAAATCTAGAACCCTACCCAAACTGACCTCGAAGTATCTTTCAGTTCACATTCAACATTAATCCCTCTCCCATACTCTGTGACCTAGCCAAATTCTCTGTTGCTCACACTTAAGACTAAATCTCCAGTCTCTACGCCTTTGCACTGGCTGTCCCCCATGCCTGGAATGCCCTCCTCTCTCACTTCATGGAGTGCCTCTCTTCCTTTAAGATGCAGCTCAGGCACCATCTTGAACCAGCATGAACCCTTCCCTGATTCCTTAACTGCTAGTGCCCTCCCTCTAAAACTTGATAAATACCTCATATATTTGCATTTATTAACTTTGTATTTGTGCTGTAGACATTTGCATATGTACTTGTCTCTCCAATTAGGATGTAAGCTCCTCAGAAGAGGGATTGTTTCATTCTTTGTCCTTATAGCACCAGCACTCAGCAGAGTAGGTGCTTTCCCCTAGTTTACTGGATGAAGACTTTAATGGACATTCTCTTATTTGATGAGGACAATGACATTGTGAGCTAGGCAGGCCTCCCATTTATTAACTGAGGACAGTAAAGCTCTAATGTTTGTCTAAAAGAGCAAATCTGAACAGGCGGGTAATCAGAGCTAGATCTCCTGCTGATAACAAAGGATTCCCCCCCCCCATATCACATTGACTCCCCCTTAAAGAGGGTGTAAGCAACAAGGGCAGATTCAAGAGTGTTTCTTCTCTCTCTCTCTCTCTCTCTCTCTCTCTCTCTCTCTCTGTCTCTCTGTCTCTCTCTCTCTCTCTCAAATAATGGGGGTGTATGGGAAAGGATAGTCAGGGAAAAAAGGTAAGGTAAGATGAGCTTTATCTAGCCAATGGTTGCGCTGCTCAAAGAAACTGGTTAAAATGGTAGTTTCTGAGATCTGAAAAGTCAGAAAGTAGCTATAAATCAGAGGCAAAGTGGCAGAGAAGAAAGAGAATCCACTCTGGAATCAGAGGATCTGGGTTTGAATTCCACCTCTGCTATTTACAACTTGTGGAAGTTTGGGCAAATCACATCCCCACACTGGACTTCAGTTTCCTCATCTATAAATCAAAGGTGTTAGTCTAGATGGCCTCTGAAGCCCTCTCCAGCTCTAGATTGTTAAGCCTATAAACCAACCTGACACTAGCAGACTTCTGTGCTGCCCTGAACAAGTCACTTCCCTGGCTGAGTCTTAGTTTCCTCATCTGTGAAATGGAGCAATCATCCTTACACTACCTACCCCATGGGGTTATTATGAGGCAATCTCAAAGCATTAGAGAAATGTTTAGGAAACAAGCTTCAAATAGTTCCAGCTTCTGCCCCTACAGCTATGTCTCACTTCATGCAACAGGCGTGTTCCTGCAAAGCTGAGCCCAAGGGAAGTTTTTATAAATCAAATCCTATTTTAAATGCTACAGGAAAGTTGTGTATTTAAAGGCCCCAGGACAAAATCCTACAGTTAAATGGAAGAATCCTTTTGTAATCTGATCTTGTCACTCTCCCCCACCCCCAATAAACTTCAGTGGTATCTTTTTGCCTTCAGGAGTGAATATAAAATTCAGTTTGACTTTCAAAGCTCTTCCAAACCCAGCCTCCTCCTACCTTTCCAGTCTTATTTTTTTTTTAAACCCTTATCTTCCATCTTGGAATCAATACTGTGTATTGGTTCCAAGGCAGAAGATCTGTAAGGACTAGGCAATGGGGGTGAAATGACTTACCCAGGGTCACACAACTAGGAAGTGTCTGAGGCCAGATTTGAACCTAGGACCTCCCATCTCTAGGCCTGGTTCTCAATCTACTGAGCTACCCAGCTGCCCCCTCCAGTCTTCTTATACCTTACTCTCCCACCATATACTCTGACCCAGTGCCTCAGTAGTTCCACCAATAAGATATTTCTTGGCCCCGGGCATTTTCTCTGGCTATCCTCCACACCTAGAACACTCCCCTCCTAAACTCTGACTACAGACCTCTCCGGCTTCCTTTAAATCCTAACTTCTACAGCCACTTTGAATTTTACTGCTTTCTCCCTTTAAAATACTTCCTATGTCTTGTATATAACTTGCCTTGTATACATTTATTTGTATGTTGTCTCCCCCACTAGACTGTAAGCCCCTTATGGGCAGGAACTGTCTTTTGCCTTATCCAGCGCTTAGCACAGTGCCTGGCACATAGTAGGTGCTTAATATATGTTTGATGAATTTAATTCAGATGAACTAATTTATGTTTTGTGAATTCTGATTCTCATATGGCAGATTCTCTTAAAGCAAGCTTTGCCTGTAGAGCACTCACATTCATTACAATACAACCAGGCATCTCAGCATTAAAAACGAATAATAACAACGCATATCTCATTAGAAAAAACTTACATTTCTTTAGCACTTTAAGATTGACCATAAATTGTTTGGGTCACTCAAATCACTAACTGAGTGAGGGACTACAGGAAGCCTTATTTTAGCAAAGGGAAGGGAGTTCCTGATGATGGCTCACCAGGCGGTCGGCCGGGAGCAGAAGCTGCATACAAGACACAGGAGGTTAGGCATTGATTATTGTAAAGGGTGGAAAAAATGGCCATGGGAAGAAAACACAAATCTGTGAAGAGAGCTCTTGGTTTAAGTCTCAAGAATCAATAACTAAGGGAATAGGGAGGATTTTTTAAAATATCATCCAACAACAGAAAACAAGGCAAACAGAAGTGGTACTGGACTACCATCTATGAAGAGCCTTATGAATCTGGAAAGATGATTTTAAAATTTGAGGCCTAATGGGATTGGGGTAGAGTCATTGTAATTTGAACTAGGACCAGGTGGAGGGCAGGTCCCCTATGTGGGTGTGTTAGTAGGTGGAGGGGAATGCCTTCCCTCTCCCACCCCAAAGCAAAAAGCAAAGTAAACTGTCAAGTCTCACGGTGACAGTCCAATGTTTTGGTTTAGTCTAACAAAGTGTTTATAGCAAGGAGCTAAATGGGTCTTGGAAGCTGTACAATAACTCTCTGTAGGATAGGGCCCACCCCCACCCCCCAAATGCTACCAAAACCTTCAGGAGAAGGAAATGTTCCCAAAGCTATTATGGCCTAGACATTTATTTGGAGATTATATTGGGGTAGCAGTGCAGAACAGTGGTTGGAGCAATGGATTTAGAGTCACAGTCTTGGATTTGAACCCAGCTCTGCTCCTTATCAGAACGACTTTGGACTAGTCATCTCACCTCTTCCAGCCTCATTTTCAATTATGAGGCTGGATTAGATGACCCTAAGGTCTCTTCCCTCTCTATATCTATCCTCACACCCTCCATTGGCATAAAACAGACATAGTTAAATGTCTGGTCACTCATAAGCTAGTGTTTAAATGCTTCCTAGGAGCCAAGCCTGGGTGCTGGGAATGCAAAGACAAATAGAAACCATCCCTATGAATATAATTCTTAGTCCAAGTCCTTCTAGAAACGCCTAGGCTAGAAGCAAGTTCCCTGTCCTCCAGCACGGTTAGGAGATCAGAAATGATGAACTGGAACCCGCCCCTCCCCGCCCCCCACCCCGAAATAGGGGAGGGGGCGCTATGATTTCACATAACCCTTGGGTCTTCCCGAAGCCCTTTTGCAAAAACACCAGAATAGCTGCTGCACTAAAGCCTGAGAAAAGACCCTATTCCCAAGGGCCCTACCCACTTCCCCCTAACTCCCAGACATCTGCTCTCCCCACTGTTGGCCTTTCTCTAGGGATATGAGGAAGAGAGAGGGAGGCACTTCCATTTATCACAAACACACACTCAGACTCCACCCCGGGTTATCGAATCTCCAGGAGCCCCCTCCCCTCCCGGCACCCCCTTCCCCTGAAACTTAAAAGTGGTTTTCTGAAATGGAAAAGGAAGAGCAATAAAGGCAGCCTCTTCTTCGTGCCCCTATAGAAAGAATATGCTGCTTATTCCTTTCTTTGGCAGTTCTCCGTGCTTGGGCGTGAGAAGAATTGGAACCTATGGGAATAAAAAGAGCAGGGGGAGCGACAAAGGGAGGCAAACAGCAGCGGGAGAGGCTGGGGCCCTCAGCCACTTCAAGTGATCCAACTTGGCATCATTTTCCTAAAGGCCCAGCCCACCTCCCTATTCTCTCTGGTCCTGTCAGGCCTCCCCCAAGTGAAGCTTCTATCTCCTCCACATTCGGCCCATATGTGCTATCCTTCCTCCATGAATCCCGAAGACCTCGGGAGGTCCCAGCCAATCATGATGTGCCTCAGTTTCTCCCTCTGGAATGTCCCCTCAGTCTAAACCCTGTGTGCCCATGCGCCCACCGAGCAGTTAACTTTTGCGCTGCTTTCCCTGCCCAGATGAACGGTGGTACCCAGGCGAGCCCGCGGAGATGCGAGGCGAGCGCGGCAAAGGGCCAGGGGGTGGAGAGCGGGGGTGCCGGACTACTTGGGCCAGCGGAAGGGGCCAGCGAGCAAGCCCTCGGCCCGGGCCCCCGCTTACCGCGGTGGAGCCTGAGGAGGACGCGATGTACACGCGGATCACCATCCTGAGGGCGGCGGCGGTGGCGGCTGCAGCTTCTGAATAAGGCTCCGCTGAGTCCTGGGGCGGCGGCGGCAGCGGTGGCGGGAGGGAGGAGGAAGAGGAGGAGGAGGAGGAGGAGCAGCAGCAGCACCGGGTAACCAGGCTGCAGGCTCTACTGGGACGGAGCCGAGGGCCCCGAGCACCACAAGTCCAGCCCTGAGGGGAGGGGAGGGGAGGGGAGGGGCCAGCGCCGCAAGCCCCGCCCCTCCACCTCCCCTCCGGCTTGCCCCGGCAGCACAGCAGTCCCGGGCCAGGAAGGAGCAGGCACGTTTGCATATTTTCTAAACTGCTTTAAAAAAAAAAAAAAAAAAAAAAAGGCACTGCGGGGATCTCGGAGAACCGCGCGAGAGCTACAGAAATGGCCTGAATTCTTCTCTAGGGACGAGGGGAAATCCCAACTGTGGGCACTGAGTGTCAAAGTACCAACCCCCTCCCCACAAAGTACCAAAAAGTGCTGGCTTCAAAAAGCTTAAAGCCTGCTCAAGGAACCACTCGAACTGGAGCCCTGGCGACTTTGAATGCCATCACCAGAATCAAAGCCTTGGGCATCCCAGGGTCACTTGTCAGAGGCTAGTCTCCATTGGAGGCCAAAGCAAAATTCAAATACAGTCAAGCAAATGAAGTGAAATGAAGACAAACCCCCCAAAAAGTTAAGCTTTTTTTCTGTATTGGGCCTACGCCCTCTCAGCCTTCAGCACTGCTTCCTTACTTGGCCTCTGGAATCATGCTGCTCAGTCACTGCCTTGCTCAAAGTTCTTCAGTCTCGCTTGATGTTTTTTTTTCTCCACATTGCTGTTGTATTAGAAATTGTTGCCTTGGTTCTGCTCATTGCATCAGTTCAAATCAATCTTCCCAGGATTCTTGTAAACTATTCCCCCATCATTTCTTATGGTAGAATATCCTGTTACGTTCATATACCATCTTGTGTTCAGACATTTTCCAAATGACAGGTATCCCTCTTAGTTTCCATTTATTTGCCAACTAAGTCAAATTAAGGCAAGAGAATTTATTAAATTCTTACCATGTGCCAAACACTGGGCTAAGCCAGTAAGGATGTAAAGAATGCCGCCACCACCAAAAACACCCCAGCCTGAAGGAACTCCCAATCTAATGAGGCCCAAGTTCTAGAAAATCTCACTTGAAAAATTCCAAATATAGCCATGACAAACTATTTGTCTGTGGTTCAAGGACTGTTGTGGGGTTACAACCTCATGTTGTGGGGTTTAATGGTGAACCCCTGGGTTCGGGAAGGATACCTTTTGCAAGAATGCAAGACTCCCGAAACTTAGCTTAAAAGTAAAAAGAGAGATTTATTAGTAAGACAGAATTATTGGCCAGCAAAACAGCATGAGTGGAACAACCCTAGGGGGTTGCTCCCAGAATACCTCAGTTCAGGGGTTTTTATATTCTTTACAACAGTGAGTACTAATGCTGTGTCACGGGGTGGACATGACTCTAGAGTGGTAACAGATGGATGCCTGAGATACATCCCGATGGTATCAAGGTGCAGCCTGGAGATGCATCTCTATATCCATCTCAAACTAAAGGATGATCCAAGGATGATAATAATCTCAGGATCTTATAGAAGTTATCAGATGTTCTTGGGTTAGGAGTCACAAGGACAGAAAGGAGCAGGGAATTTCTCTGTTTACATTTTGCCTGGGTTAAGGGGGTACAATGCCCATGTCATCTCCATACAGTGCCTAGGAAAGTCCATTTTTCACACGGTGCCTGTGAGGGAGATGAATTTTTCAGCCATAGCAACTTTTCAACATAGTTGCAGATTCACAGAGAAGTTGAACTGCTTCAAGAGTTAAGTAAGACAGAAGAACAAAGCAAAAGGACAGTATTGAAATAGTGATTCAGTAAACTGGTCATTGATTCTTCCATGTGAAACTTCCCTCCAATATTCACATTGCTTTGCATTTCCACTCCTAGTCTAGGCTTTCCTCACCTCAGTCCTGGATTCTGACAACCAATAAAATGTTCTTGCAACCAGTAGCAATTGTACTTTGTCATCTTGGAAGCACTTTCACGTCCATTAGTTCATTGGTTTCTCCCAAGCACCATGTGGTATAGGCAACAGAATCATCTTACCATTCTCTAGATGAGAACAACAGGCTCGACAAATGTCAGGCCCAAAGTCACATATGGCTGACAGTACTATAGCTGCATCTGAATTATTTCAAAAGCCTCCCAATGGCTTTCCACACTTCCTCCGATCTATACTACAAAAATTATGTAAGTACAAAATAGCAAGAGACTATGTTTCCCTATTGTTACAAAACCCTTACCTTCTATCTCAGAATCAATACTAAGTATTAGTTCCATGGCAGAAGAAGAGTGGTAAGGGCTAGGCAATGGGAGTTAAGTGACTTGCTCAGGTTCACATAGCTAGAAAGTGTCTGAGGTTAGATTTGAACCCAGGACCTCCAGGCCTGGCTCTCTATCCACTGTGCTATCTAGTTGCCTGTAATGTTTCCTCTCTCTATTGCTACTAATTCTAAAGTGCTCTACAAAGCTTTCAAGGCCATTGATAATCTTACCCAGGCTTACCTATCCATCTGGCCACTTCAGGTGCTATGTATGAAAAAAATATTTTCTCCACTCACCTTGAAACAAAGGAATAACTAGCCAGAGGTCCAGGCATGAGAAAGAGAAAAGGGATATGAAGACTCTTCAGTGTTGATCTAAACTAGCAGGTTCAGGCACTCTTTGTAGTGGCAAAAAATTGGAAAATGAAGGGTTGTCCCTCAATTGGAGAATGGCTGAACAAATTGTGGTATCTGATGGTGATGGAATACTATTGTGCTCAAGGGAATAATAAACTGGAGGAATTCCATGTGAACTGGAAAGACCTCCAGGAATTGATGCAGAGTGAAAGGAGCAGAACCAGGAGAACACTGTACACAGAAAGCAAAACATTGTGGAAAAATCCAATGTAATGAGCCTTGCTACTTGTAGCCATGCAACAAGCCAGGACACTCCTGAAGGACTTATGGGAAAGAATGCTATCCACATTGAGAGAAAGAACTATGAGAGTAGAAATGCAAAAAAAAACATATGACATCACTTATCACATGTATATATGGGTATGTGATTTGGAGTTTAGGCTTTAAAAATCGTTCCATAGCAGAAACGAATAATATGGAAATAGGTATCAAATGATAGCATTTGTACAAACTAGTAGAACTGCTTGTGGGCTCTGGGATGGGGGGAAGGAAGAGGGGAGACAAAGAAAATGAATCATGGAAACATGGAAAAATATTTAAAATAAATAAATAAAAATAAACTAACAGGCTCATTACCTCCTCCACTTTTCTTCACATCTTTCCTGACTCTCACATGTCCCCTTCTCTCTGCCTGTCTAAACTCTGCCCATCTCTTGAAGGTTCAGTTCCAGATCCTCCTGGCCACCCCACACTTCAGAGAACTCTAGCTCCTGTGACCCTTTCCCCCCTTTAGCATTTACTACTATATATCATTTCTCTTTTCTAAATTTTTTGTTGTTATTTAGTCGTATTTGATTCTTTGTGACCCCATTTGGGGTTTTCTTGGCAGAGATACAGGAGTAGCTTGTCATTTCCTTCTCTAGTCCATTTTACAGATGAGGAAACTGAGGCAAACAGGGTCATGTGACTTGCCCAGGGTCACACAGCTAGTGTCTGAGGCCAGATTTGAATTTAAGTTTTTCAAACTCCAAAATCCATTCTCTATCTATTGAACCACCTAGCAGCCCCTTTCTAAATTGTCTCTTGGTTAACTCCTAACTTATACATACCTTATCTCTCCAGTAGACTTTTAAGTTCTTTCTTTTGTATCTCCCACAGCCTCAGGCTCTTTGTGTGTAGCATGAGCCCCAAAGGTATCTATTTTTCATTGATTGTCCCTTCTTTAATTGCTTCTGAGGCACATATCTTCTCTCCTCAATTACATTCTAAGATCCTTGAGGGCTAGAACTGCATTTCTCTTGAACCCCCTAAGCATCTATAATTTGAGCTGAGACTGAAGGATGCTGAAATATGGTGAAGTTGGATTTTCAGGGAGATAAGAATGAGAATGGGGTCTGAAGCGATATAGCATCTAGGATGGGAGAAAACACTGTTGGAAATATTTGCTGGAAGACGAGGAGAACTCTAAGAGGGAGGAAAGTGAAAACTCAGGAAGCCAAGTCAAGGACAGAATAGGATTCCTGACAGGAGCTGAAGTTGGGGATGAAGGAGGGTAGTAGGAGGGAGTAGGGCTATGTTATGAAGGATACACTGAAAGGTATCTAAAAATTCCATGTATTGAAGGTATATAGAATAAAGAAATGAGCTGGTAGGTTTATTGCCCCTAACCTACCACTGAGTAAAATATAAAAGAAATTAAAGAGATTCTAGTTATTTAAGCACAAAAAGCATGACCATGTATCTCTCTAAAAGCACACTCCCAGTGGTAAGATGAGATGTACTGAAGAAGTGACACTAAGCTACACTACAATTTCTGGCTTAGAGAAACTATGAAGCATCAACCCAAACAATTAAGCAGCCAAGAAATCAATTTTCCTTGGAAGCAACAGTTCCCAAGGCATCTCAAATAACATCTCCTGTAAGCTGAATGTAGGGTAAGCAACTAATCACAGAGTGCTTGAGAATACAGCTTGGCCTCTCTGGCTGTTTGCTCCCTCTGTCTGAGAGAAAGACATGCCATCTCTACTTGTAGAAGACCCTCTCCATTGTCGATGAGATCTAAAAGTGAGTGAAGATGGATGACTTCATTTACCTGGACATCTGCTAGAGTACTGGCATCAAACTCAAATAGAAACAAACCATCTACCTGCACATAAGGATCCCTGCCTGACATACACACTTATAACTTACTTCAAAAATTACATATTAAGGGGCAGCTGGGTAGCTCAGTGGATTGAGAGCCAGGCCTAGAGACGGGAGGTCCTGGGTTCAAATCTGACCTTAGACACTTCCCAGCTGTGTGACCCTGGGCAAGTCACTTGACCCCCATTGCCTACCCTTACCAATCTTCCACCTATAAGTCAATACACAGAAGTTAAGGGTTTAAAAAATTTAAAAAAAAATTTAAAAAATTACATATTAGCACTTTCTATGTTTTATTGTATTTTTACATATTTTCATAATTGTTACCCAATTACATTTTAATCTGGTGGGGCAGCTGGGTAGCTCAGTGGAGTGAGAGTCAGGCCTAGAGACAGGAGGTCCTAGGTTCAAACCCGGCCTCAGCCACTTCCCAGCTGTGTGACCTTGGGCAAGTCACTTGACCCCCATTGCCCACCCTTACCACTCCTCCACCTATGAGACAATACACCGAAGTACAAGGGTTTAAAAAAAAAAAAAAACATTTTAATCTGGTTCAGCTATACTCCAGGGTATCCCAGGGGCTGTGTATTGGATACCTCTTTGCTAGAACTCCCCCTTAGCTAGAGGCAGAGTAGCTAATAAATTTGTGACTTGCTTTACTGATCTTTTCTTTTGTCAAAAGGAAAAAGACACCCAAATGGACAATTCTGTTCTGGATCTGATTCTCAGCAGTAAGGAGATGGTGCTTGCTTGGGTGGAAATGATGAAAAGTGTGGATGAGAATGACAAAAAGCTTGGGGAAAGTCACCACTCTGTCTTCTTATTTGTGATAAAGAAGAGAAGAAAATGGGGTAGAGTCTGACACACACACACACATCCTAGATTTCAGAAGAGCAGATTTTGAAGGGTTCAAAGCAAGGATAAGGAGGATTTTTTTTAATGGACTGACATTCTACTGGTGAAACTAACCAGGAGGAATGGGCAGATCTCAAGAATGGAATTCTGAAGACTCCAAGAAAAACAATCAATAAAAGGTAGAAATGGAGAAGGGATCTATAGGGGCCAATGTGGTTGCACAGGGTACTCATGAAACATCTTAGATTTTTAAAAGACCTCAACACCCACACAAAGAAAAATGAATACAGAAGATGGAAGCAAGGAAAGAATACAAAGACATGGCCCAGTCATATAATAATAGTGTCAGGAGACTTGAAGTTCAAAATGGGCTGAGGAAAGTGATTTTTTTGGTTCCTTTTAAAAAACTTTTTGGAAAAAAGAGGAGAATCAAAGAAAGAATTTTTTTTGCTCAGGGCCAATGGGACAACAATAACAGGCAACAAATAGAGAGAAAAATGGAGGTGCTAAACTATTTTATTTCTGTCTTTGAACTGGAAAGCACAGAACCAAAAGGACTAATGGGAAGTTGAAAACTAGGCTAAGAAAGGAGATAAGTAAGAAAAATCGTAAGAGAGCATCTAGTTGCCTCAACTAAATTCAAATTACCTATCCTGGAGAAATTATAAAACAGGATACTGAAAGAAAACATAACGAACCTTGCCTATCACAACCAATATGTTAGTTGTTTTCACTTGACTATGTGATTGCTGAACCACTGACGCTGATTTATTTATTTTATTCATACTTGAATGAACATCACTCCCTCACAAAAAAGGTGAACATTTCTTCAAGCAAAAAACAAGAAAAGGAGGACTAGGTATAAAAGGGCAAATCTCTGTTTTCTGCAGCTTGCTTTATATATCTATGTAAATACATACAGATATGCATGTATCTATCTATACATACAACACAACATGCTATTTTCAAAGCTGCCTGCTTATCTGTTTCCTTCTGAAATTCTATCGTCTGATTTAAAAAAAAAACAAAACCTTATATTCCATCATAAGAATTTATTTTCTTTCTTTATTTATCTCGCTGCTTTTGTTTAATTAATTAATTTAGAGTATTTCCCCATGGTTACAAGATGCATGTTCTTTCCCTCCTCTTTCCCCTCCCCCCTCCCATAGTCGACACATAATTCACTGTGTTTTACATGTGTCCTTGATCAAAACCTATTTCCATATTATTGATAATGATACTAGGGTGATCCTTTAGAGATTACATCCCCAATCATATTCCCATCAACCCATGTAATCAAGCAGCTATTTTTCTTATGTGTTTCTACTCCCACAGTTCTTTCTCTGGATGTGAATAGCATTCTTTCTCAGAAGTCCCTCAGAGTTGTCCTGGATCATTGCATTGCTGCTAGTAGAGAAGTCCATTACATTTGATTGTGCCACAGTGTATCCGTCTCTGTGTATAATTTTCTCCTGGTTCTGCTCCTTTCACTCTGCATCCATTCCTGGAGGTCATTTCATTTCACATGGAATTCCTCCAGTTCATTATTCCTTTGAGCACAATAGTATTCCATCACCAACAGAGACCACAATTTGTTCAACCATTCCCCAATTGAAGGGCATCCCCCTCATTTTCCAATTTTTTGCCACCACAAAGAGTGTAGCTATAAATATTTTTCTACAAGTCTTTTCCCCCATTATCTCTTTGGGGGTACAAACCCAGCAGTGGTATGGCTGGATCAAAAGGCAGACAGTCTTTTAAAGCCCTTTGGGCATAGTTCCAAATTGCCATCCAGAATGGTTGGATCAATTCATAACTCCACCAGCAATGCATTAATGTCCCAATTTTGTCACATCCCCTCCAACATTT
The DNA here is from genome assembly GCF_016433145.1 of Gracilinanus agilis. Classification (NCBI taxonomy): domain Eukaryota; kingdom Metazoa; phylum Chordata; class Mammalia; order Didelphimorphia; family Didelphidae; genus Gracilinanus; species Gracilinanus agilis. Next base: position 38,617,384 of record NC_058136.1, on the reverse strand, counting down.
ATTATTTTTCTTTGCCGTCATGTTAGCCAGTCTGCTAGGTGTGAAGTGGTACCTCAGAGTTGTTTTGATTTACATTTCTCTAATTATAAGAGATTTAGAACACTTTTTCATGAGCTTATTGATAGTTTTGATTTCTTTATCTGAAAATTGCCTATTTATGTCCCTTGCCCATTTATCAATTGGAGAATGGCTTGATTTTTTGTACAATTGATTTAGCTCCTTATAAATTTGAATAATTAGACCTTTGTCAGAGATTTTTGTTATAAAGATTTGTTATAAAAATTTGTTATAAAGATTTTTTCCCAATTTGTTGCTTCCCTATTAATTTTGCTTGCATTTGTTTTGTTTGTAAAAAAACTTTTTAATTTAATGTAGTCAAAATTACTTATTTTACATTTTGTAATTTTTTCTAATTCTTGGTCTTAAAATCTTTCCTTTCCCAAACATCTGAGAAGTATACTATTCTGTGTTCACCCAATTTATTATAGTTTCCTTCTTTATATTCAAATTATTTACCCATTCTGAGTTTATCTTGGTATAGTGTGTGAGATGTTGATCTCAACCTAATCTCTCCCATATTGTTTTCTGATTTTCCCAGCAGTTTTTGTCAAATAGTGAATTTTTGTTCCAAAAGCTGGAATCTTTGGGTTTATTATAGACTGTCTTGCTGAGGTCATATACCCCAAGTCTATTCCACTGATCCTCCCTCCTGTCTCTTAGCCAGTACCATATTGTCTTGAAGACCACTGCTTTATAGTACAGTTTAAGATCTGGTACTGCTAGGCCACCTTCCTTCACATTTTTTTTCATTATTTCCCTTGATATTCTTGATCTTTTGTTCTTCCAAATTAACTTTGTTATAGTTTTTTTCTAATTCAGTAAAAAAGTTTCTTGGTAGTTTGATAAGTATGGTACTGAATAAGTAAATTAATTTGGGTAGGATAGTAGTCATTTTTATTGTTAGTAGTCCTACCTATGAGCAATTAATGTTTTTCCAATTGTTTAGATCTAGTTTTAATTGTGTGGAAAGTGTTTTCTAGTTGTGTTTGTATAATTCCTGTGTTTGTCTTGGTGGATAGATTCCTAAGTATTTTATGTTGTCTAGACTAGAGTGATTTTAAATGGAATTTCTCTTTCTAACTCTTGCTGATGAGATGTGTTGGAGATATATAGAAATGCTAATGATTTTTGTGGGTTTATTTTGTATCCCGCAACTTTGCTAAAGTTGTTGATTATTTCCACTAGCTTTTTAGTTGATTCTCTAGGATTCTTTAGTTAGACCATCATATCATCTGCAAAGAGTGATACCTTGGTCTCCTCATTAGCTATTTTAATACCTTCAATTTTTTTTCTTCTCTAATTGCTACTGCTAGAGTTTCCATAACAATGTTAAAAAATAGAAGTGATAATGGGCATCCTTGTTTCACTCCTGATCCTATTGGGAAGGCTTCTAATTTAACCCCATTGCAGATGATGCTTGTTGATGGTTTTAGATATATACTGTTTATTATTTTTAGAAAGGCTCTTCTGTTCCTATACTTTCTAGTGTTTTCAATAGGAATGGAAGTTGTATTTTATCAAAAGCTTTTTCTGTATCTATTGAAATAATCGGGTGATTTTGTCGGTTTGCTTGTTGATGTGGTCAATTATGTGAATGGTTTTCCTAATATTGAACCATCCTTGCATTCCTGGTATAAATACCACCTGATCATAGTGAATAACCCTCATGATCACTTGCTAGAGTCTTTTTGCTAATATTCTATTTAAGACTTTTGCTTCTATGTTCATTAATGATATTAGTCTGTAGTTTTCTTTCTATGTTTTTGACCTGCCTAGCTTTGGAATCAGTACCATATTTGTGTCATAAAGGGAATTTGGTAGAACTCCTTCTTTGCTTATTATGTAAAATAGTTTGTATAGTATTGGGATTAGTCGTTCTTTGAATATTTGATAGAATTGACTTGTGAATCCATCTGGTCCTGGGAATTTTTTCTTAGGGAGTTCTTTGATGGCTTGTTCAATTTCTTTTTCTGATACGGGATTATTTAAGTATTCTGTTTCTTCTTCTGTTAATACAGGCAATTTATATTTTTTGTAAATATTCATCTGTATCACATATTTATTGCCATATAATTGGGTAAAATAGTTTTTGATGATTGCCTTAATTTCCTCTTCATTAGAGGTAAAGTCTCCCTTTTCATCTTTGTTACTGTTGATTTGGTTTTCTTCTTTCTTTTTTAATTTTTTTAATTTTCCTTTTTTAATTAAACTAACCACTACTTTATCTATTTTATTTGTTTTTTTCAAAGTACTAGCTTCTAGTCTTCTTTATTAATTCAATAGTTCTTTTACTTTCAATTTTATTAATTTCTCCTTTAATTTTTAGGATTTCTAGTTTCGTTTTCATCTGAGGATTTTTAATTTGTTCACTTTCTAGTTTTTTAATTTGCATGCCCAATTCATTGACCTCTGCCCTCCCTAATTTGGTAATATATGCACTCAAGGATATAAATTTCCCCCTGAGTACTGCTTTGGCTGCATCCTATAGATTTTGGTATGATGTCTCATCATTGTCATTCTCTTCAATGAAATTATTAATTGTTTCTCTGATTGTTCTTTAACTAACCAATTTTGGAGAACCATATTATTTAATTTCCAATTACTTTTTGGTTTGACTCTCCATGTACTCTTTTTTTTAAACCCTTGTACTTCGGTGTATTGTCTCATAGGTGGAAGATTGGTAAGGGTGGGCAATGGGGGTCAAGTGACTTGCCCAGGGTCACACAGCTGGGAAGTGGCTGAGGCCGGGTTTGAACCTAGGACCTCCTGTCTCTAGGCCTGACTCTCACTCCACTGAGCTACCCAGCTGCCCCCTCTCCATGTACTCTTGCTAATTATTATTTTTATTGCATTATGATCTGAAAAGGTTTCATTTATTATTTCTTATTTTTTGCATTTGTTTGTCATGTTTTTATGCCCTAGTACATGGTCAGTCTTTGTGAATGTACCATGTGCTGCTGAAAAGGTGTATTCTTTTTTGTCCCTCTTTATTTTTCTCCATAGATCTATTAACTCTAATTTTTCTAAGATTTCCTTCACATCTCTTATCTCTTTCTTATTTATTTTTGGTTTGATTTATCTAGATTTGATAGAGGAAAGTTCATGTTTCCCCCTAGCATAGTTTTATTATCTATTTCCTCCTTGAGCTCCACCAATTTCTCCTTTAGAAATCTGGATGCTATATCATTTGGTGCATACATGTTGAGTACTGCTATTTCCTCATTATCTATGCAGCCTTTTATCAGGATGTAATTACCTTGCCTATCTCTTTTATTTATTTTTTATTTTTTTAAACCCTTACATTCCATCTTGGAGTCAATACTGTGTATTGGCTCCAAGGCAGAAGAGTGGTAAGGATACGCAATGGGGGTCAAGTGACTTGCCCAGGGTCACATGGCTGGGAAGTGTCTGAGGTCATATTTGAACCTAGGACCTCCCGTCTCTAGGTCTGGCCCTCAATCCACTGAGCTACCCAGCTGCCCCCTCCCTATCTCTTTTAATCAGATCTAGTTTTACTTTGGCTTTGTCAGATATCATGATTGCAACTCCTGCCTTCTTTTTCTCAGCTAATTCCCAATAGATTTTGCTCTAGCCTTTTAACTTTACCCTGTGTGTGTTTCACGTGTGTTTCTTGTAGACAACATATGGTAGGATTTTGGTTTCTAATCCACTCTGCTATTTGCTTCCATTTTATGGGTGAATTCATCCCTTTCACATTCAGAGTTATGATTACTAACTATGCATTCCCCAACATTTTGATTTCCTCTCCTTGTTCTGCCCTTTCTTCTTTCCCTATTTCCTTCTTCACCAGTGTTTTGTTTTTAATCAGTATCCCTAATCCCCACCCTTATTTTACTTCCCTTTCTCCCTCCTCCCTTCTTATTCCCCTCTTATTTTTCTTTAGGGTCTTTTTAAGCCACCACAGACACACACACACACAATCTCCCTCCCTAGTATTGCTTCCCTCCCCATCAATCCGTTTGTTACCTTCTCTTTTTCTATAGGGCACAAATCAATTCTCTGCCCCAATGGATCTGATGGTTCTTCCCTCTTTGAGTCAATTTCAGTGTACATAAGCATTAAGTATTTCCTGTCTCCAACCTCTATACCCTTCCAGTGTATTGGTCTTCTTCCCTGCTCTCACTATGCTCTTCTTTATGACATATAAATTTACCACATTTTGTCTCTTTCCCCATTTCTTTAAATATTATACTCTTTTTTTTACCTCTCGTTTCATTCATAGATATATAGATATAGATATATATCTTTATATTTCATCCTATACAGTTTGTCACTGTTTCCTCTAAGTATATTTCCAGCTACCCTGATGATAATAACAATTTTTAAGAGCTACCAATATCATCTTTTCTTATAGGAATACAAATCATTTTAACTTATTGGGTCCCTTTTAAAAAGGTTGGTGATTCTTTTGAGTTCTGTGTTTGGACATCAAATTTTCTATTTAAGTCTGGTCTTTTCTTTATAAATGCTTGGAAGTCTTCTATTTTATTAAATGACTATTCTTTCCCCTGCAAGAACATAGTCAGTTTTGCTGGGGAGTTGATTTTTGGTTGTAGACCCACTTCCCTTGCTTTCTGGAATATCATATTCCATGCGTTCTAGTCCTTCAATGTAGATGCAGCCAGATCTTGTGTTATCCTAACTGTGGTTCAATGGTATCTGAATGCCTTCTTCTTAGCAGCTTGTAATATTTTTTCCTTGGTCTGGTAGTTCTTGAATTTGGCTATAACATTCCTGGACATTGTCAGCTGGGAATTAAATGTAGGAGGTGATCTGTGGATTCATTCAATCTCCACTTTCCCCTCATGTTCAAGAACGTCAGGGCAGTTTTCTTGGATAATTTCCTGTAGGATGATGTCCAGGCTTTTCCTTTTGTCATGATCTTCTGGTAGTCCAATAATTCTTAAATTCTCTCACCTTGATTTGTTTTCAAGATCTGTGGTTTTGTCAATGAGGTGTTTCATATTTTCCTCAATTTTTCCATTCTTTTGATTTTGTTTTATAGATTCTTGCTGCCTTATGAAGTCATTGGCTTCTAAGTTGTTGGATTCTAATTTTTAAAGACTGAATTTCATCACTGGCTTTTTGGTCATCCTCCTTCTGGTCTGATTTTCTTTGGAGGTCATCTTTCACCTTCTTTGCCTCGTTTTCAAGCTGGTCAATTTTGGCTTTCGATATTTTCTTGTTTTAGTTAATGCATTTTCTTTTCCCAATTGTCTTCAACCTCTTTTAATTGTTTTTTGAGTTCTTGATTTACTTGAATTTTGAGTTCTTCCAAACCCCGTGTCTAATTTGCTGGAGTTTCTGTGTTTTTTCTTGGTGTTCTTTGTTCCTTCTCAGTTTCATTTGCCCTTTGTTCATTACCTGGATAGAAGCCGTTAATTGCAATTTCTTTTTTCTTTTTCTGTTGTTTACTCATATTTTTTCCTTCTTTCCCCCCTGTAATTGGCTGTAATCTTACTCCTCTGATTATTTGCTGGATCTGTGGGTTTGGGCTATTCTGTCCTGAAGGGGCTTTTTCTCTACTCTGTTGATTGATTAGGTTAAGCTGATAGTTTTAATGAGCTCTGAGGTCAGATCCTCCCCAGCTGGTAGCTGAATTTTACAACTACTTTCAGTGCAAAAGTCTATGAGGGAGGGGTGTTAGAGCTTCCCTGCCCTCTGAAGACTTCTTATCAGCCCTATTGATAAAATTAAGTCAGGGTGGAGTTGTTCTGCAGAGCTGGATGTGCCCTGAAACCAAAACCTTGAGAAGTGGGGGGGGGGCAAGATGGAGTGTTTTGACTGGGACTAGGTTGCCCTCTCTGTGTTTCTCCTCAAGTTGCCTCCCTGCCATCTGTGTTCAAAGCCCTGAGCCTGGCACAAGGCATTCCCTCCAGACTAGAGCCCTTGCCTGCACAGATATTCCAGGAACCGCTGGAGACTCAGCACAGTAGGTGGGGGAGGAGTCTTGGGATCTTCCTTCTTCCTTTCCCTAGAACCCAGCAATTCAAGAATTCAGGTTTTTTTTGGTATAGCTTTCGAGTTCAGTCCAGTAGGAGGATCCCCCAGCTCTGTGCTGTTGTTAGATTTGGTTTTCTGTCCCCTTGAAGCACTTTGTTTTTTATTGGTGTGGAAGGATTTTCAGAGGTCAGGAATGTTGCTGCTTCTAAGCCACCATCTTCCCAGAATCCCCTCTGTTGTAAGAATTTAAATTTAGGTTTTATGCTAAAATGAAAGTTCTAAAGTAGTATTTTAGTCCGTGATTTAAAAATACTACAACTTAAGTTAAAATGACTTTTAGCAGCTTTATTTACAAAGAGGTGGAAAGAATGAAAGTGGAAAAATGTAGATAAAGAGACAGAAAGTACTGCCTAGATACAAATACCCTAAGTTTAATCCTAATGTCTCCAGACTGCAAATGCGAATCCAAAAGTGAATCTTACCAGAATCCAAAGTCCTAATTAGGAAGCCTAAATCCGAACAGCTAGGAGAAGCTGAAGAATCTCTCAAGAACCTTCAGTGCCCACGAAGCTAAGACCTCCAAGAACTCAGGTTGAAGGTAGCGTCCCACCAAAGTGCCAACAAGTGGAGAGGGTCTCCTCACCTAAGAACCAAGGAAGGAATCACTCTATTCACCACTGCAGGCTGTTGCAGGATCCAGGGAAAGAGTCTCCTCCTCCAGTCTGGCTCACCAATACAAAGAGAAGGCATCAGTTCTCAAGCTGGCTTTTTTAAAGCAGTTTTCTCGAAGTCACTTCCTGTCACTCCCCCACTTTACGGGAACCAATTTCAGTCTTTCAATTTGCCTAGCATTGCCCAAGGAGGGGCAGTAGCCTTTGGAGGAGTGACTTACTCCAGGAAATGACTTGTGAATTCTCTTACTTAGTGTTAAGTAGGGGTGCTTTGAGTTCTTGGTTTGTTTAGCTAAAAATAGACAAGGGGAGAGTTAATCCTATCTTCACACTGTCTAAGAATCAATACTGTACATTGATTCTAAAGCAGATGAGTTTGAAGGGCTAGGCAATGGGAGTTAAGCGACTTGCCCAGGGTCACACAGCTAGGAAATGTATGAAGCCAGATTTAAACCCAGGACCTCCTGTCTCTAGCTGACCAGCTCTACAAGCCACCTAGCTAACCTCCATCATCTCCAATTTTTAAAATATCCTGGAAACCAGCTGTGTAACTCTAGGCAAGTCACTTAACCCACATTTCCTAGCACTTATCACTCTTCTAATTTGGAACCAATGCAGAGTGTTGATTCTAAGACAGAAAGTAAGTTTTTTTAAGATCCTGGAGGACAAGAAATATATAAATATATACTGCAGGATTGGAGAAAAGGAAATGTGGGCTATTAAAAAAAGAAAAGAAAAAGGAAAGAGAATGGAACTTGCAAACTATAGGTTATTGATTTCTGCCAAAATTCTAGGATGTATTATTAGAGAGATATTAGATTAGAGCAAATATCAGGAAAGGGGAGCAGTAATCACAAAGAGCCAGCAGACCCCACTGGGAATAAATAGGTCATGCCCATTGTGAAAGGGAATTTTTTATTCTCTTTGTCTATTTTAAGTTAATCAATCAGGAACTTGAAGTACCCCTACTTAACACTTAGTAAGTCACTAACAAAGAAAGTTCACACTTACTTAGTCATTAACACTTAGTTAGACCTAAAAGACCATAAGCACTGCCCCAATTCCCCAGTGCTAGGCAAATTGAGAGACTTTGATTGGTTCCTGAGATGTGATAGATCAGCCCATGGTGAAAGGAAGGAGAAACCAGAGAGACAGGAAGTGACCTGGAGAAAACTGCTTATAAAAGCCAGCCGAAGGCATTCTTCATTCATTCTACTGCCTTGGTGGCTCTTGCTGAGGGAGGACATCTGTGTTGTATCTCTGTGTTGGAGGGTCTTCTGTGTTGGAGGGATTCTTCTGCCTTGGACTTCTGCGTTGGAGATTGATTCTATGCTGGTAAGACTCTTGCTGAAGAGACCACCATGACTCCTGGTTGGAGATTGGGACCTGAGGGAGCCTTTGTCATAGTTGAGCTGGGTTCAGACTGGCAATTATGGGGTATTTAGCTAGGCAATATTTTCTACCTCCTTCCTACATTTCCCTCTTTACTATCTCTACCCTGCTGTAATAAAGAAACTAAAGCTACTAACATACTCATAGTTTAATTTTTAATTTTTATAAATAGCAACCACAATAATTCTTTTTAACTCATAAATTTAGTCAAATCATTTTCAACTCTTACATCATCAAACCCACTACAGGGTATGGAGCCTGCATAGAGGTAAAAGACAGCAAGAAAATACTGGTAACGGCCCTTTTGGAGTAGCAGAAAAGTGGGAATAAAGTAGGTACTCATTGGGGAATGGCTAAATAAATTATTGTATTTGAAAGAAATGGACTCTCGTTGCAATATAACATGTGGGCAATGCAGAGAAATATTGGAAGACATGCAGAAAACAATGAATGTAAAGGAAGCAGAAGTAGAAAAATACACACAATGATTTGTTCATATCAATGAAAACAACTCTAAAAGAAAAAAAAACTACCAAACTATAACCAGTCAACAAACATTTATTGTTTCCTATATGAGAGATGCTATAATACATCTTGGTGTTGCATATAAAGGCAAAAAGACAGGCCCTGATCTCAAGGAGTACACAGTCTAAGACAATATGGAAACAACTATGTAAATCAAGCTAAATATAGTATAATGTGGAGATAATCAACAAAGGGAAGGCACTATCATTAAGAGGGTTTGGGAACAGTTTCCTATGGAAGATGCTATTTCAGCTAGAAGTTGAAGGAAACCAGGGAAGCCAAGAGGGAGAAATGAGGAGGCAGAGAATTCCAGACATGGGAGGCAGCCAGGGAAAATGGATGCGTCAACAGTAAAAGTATCTCATGGGGAAAACAGAAAGGGGGCATTGTTAGAGAACATGATGGGGTGTAAGGTAAAAGAAGACTGGAAAGGTAGGAAGGGAACAGTCATAAAGGGCTTAAAATGTCAGACAAAGGATTTTATAGTTGATCCTAGAAGCAGTAATGGAGTTGGGAAGTTTGATGAATCTCAGAAGTGATATGGTCAGACCTGTTCTTCAGAAATATGACTTTGGAAACTGAATGGAGAAGGAAGACTAATTAAGAGGCTGTTACAATAAATAATCTAGGGGAGGAGAGATAAGGGCCTGTACCAGGGTGGTTGAAATGTCAGAAGAAGAGAGTATATATACTAATCTAGGCCCAAAAAATATAATGCATCTTTTTGGTCATGGTCAATATTTCAGTTGGTTTTGCTTGTCTCTGTTTACTTGTTAAAGTGTGTTGGAGAAGGGACTTCTTTTCAGAAGAGGAGAGGAGAGGAGAAGAAAGAAAAAGAAAGAAAGGAAGGAAGGAAGAAAGAAAGAAAGAAA
>NC_058136.1:38579877-38604343 GCF_016433145.1 Gracilinanus agilis | reverse complement strand
GACACTTCCCAGCTGTGTGACCCTGGGCAAGTCACTTGACCCCCATTGCCCACCCTTACCACTCTTCCACCAAGGAGCCAATACACAGAAGTTAAGGGTTTAAAAAAATACATAAGGAAGTGATTCTAATTTATGAATTTCTAAAACTGAAAGACATTTCCCAATAAATAAATGGTATAAATGACATGAATGGGCAGTTTTCAATGGAAGAAATCCAAGCTATCAACAATCATAAGGGGAAAATGCTCTAAATCACTACTATTAGTAATTTTAAAAGGGACAACTAAAGTAACTTTGAGATTTTTGTCTCATATCCATCAGAATGGCTAAGATGACAAAAGAAGAAAATAACAAATGTTGGAGGGGCTGCGGGAAAATAGGCATACTATAATACTATTAGTACTGTGAACTGGTCCAGCCATTCTTGAAAGCAATCTAGAACTATGTTTAAACAGTCACTGAGGGGAAACTTAGGTGGCTCAGTGGATTGCGAGCCAGAGCTAGACATAGGTGATCCTGAGTTCGAATTTGGCCTCAGATACTTCCTAGCTGTGTGACCCTGGGCAAGTCACTTAACTCCCATTGCCCAACCCTTCCCATTCTTCTGCCTTGGAACCAATATACAGTATTGATTCTAAGACAGAAGATAAGGGTGCTTTTTTAAATTATGGAACTGTGCCTACTACTTGAACAAATTATAACACTAGTAAGCTCACACTCCCAATGAATCAGAAAAATAAGACATGGATCTTTATGTACAAAAACATTTACAAGAAGCTTTTTTCAGAGTAGCTAAAGGACCTGCTATCTCATTGAGGAAAGCCTAAACAAATTATGGTATATGAATGTAATGGAATATTATTGTGCCATAAGAAATGACAAAATGAAGAGTTTCAGAGGGAACTAGGAAGATCTCTGTGAACTGATACAGAAATGAGCAAAACCAGATTAGTTTATACAAAGAGAATATTGTAGAGGAAAACAACTAGGAAGGCCTTTCTAACTTTGATCAATGCAAGGATGAACCATTTAGTCCAGAAGACTGAGATGAAATAAGTCACTCACCTCCTGCCAAAGAGGTAATGAATTTAAGATGCAGAGAGAGCGAGACATGTATTTGGGGGCACGGCCAATGTGGAAATTTGCTGGACTGTACATATTTATAATGAGAGTTCTGATCTTCCATGTTGTTATCATTATTGTTGCTGCCCAATGAGGCAGAGAGAGGAGAATCTTGTAAAAAGAAAATAAATACATTTAATTAATAATAAATAAAATTAATAATTTTAAAGTATATTTAAATTTTTTTATTAAATAAGTTTATTTTTAAAAATAAAGAGAAATTTTTCCTATTCCTCCCATTGCTAGAGCCTTTCCTCTTAGATTATCTCCTGTATACTTTGTATACATCTTGCACGCACATAGTTGCTTGTGTGTTGTCTCTCCCACTAGAATGTAAGCTCCTTGACATCAGGGACCCGGTTCTTGCCTTCCCTTGTATCTCTAGGGCTTAGCACAGTATCTGACTCACAGTAAACATCTATTAAATCCTTGGTTACTAACTGGATAAAGACCTTCAACTTTATTCTGTGGCCATTAGGACGTCATTAGAGATCTATGTGTAGATTGGGATCTAGAAAGCTCTGTGCAAAAGGAAGCTTCCCCAAAACCCTAGTCACATGTCCTAATAAAAATATACATACTCCACATCATAAAGAGACCCATAACTCCTCCAAGCTTTTTGAGTATGAGCCAGATAAACAATATACCAGCAAAATGCATCTCTTTTCTGTTGTCCATGGTTTCCCTATAAATTTTAAAGTCATAAAGAGTAATCTGGGCAGGAAGGGAACTAAAATATGGAGATGAGAAGTGGGCGCAGGGCCCAGGCAGCAGCTAGATTCCCCAGCAGGGAGAAGGTTCCAACAAGGGTAGAGTATGGGGTGGTCACTGATAAGGAAGAAAATTCCATTCTCTGGTTGTAGGCACAAATCTGCTAGTAACAATTTTATTCATTTTACGTTGCTCTAATCAAAGAATTTCTGCTTAGAAAGAGAACAAAAGACAGAGTCGACCTGTGACTCTGAAAGTACCTCTCTAACTCAAACCATTTTAGAGTTATAAAAGTATACCATTCCTGAACAATCAACAAAATGTTGCAGAATGAAAAAAAAAAACAAAGCAAAACAAAGCATAGTTACAGAGCTCAGGGTAAAAATTCAGTTGATTGCTTCATCATAAAAAGCAATCGTCCCAATTTTCATCCACCCTTAGAAAATCATTTTCCCCAAATCATTCAATCCCCTTGCTGACTACTCCCTTCAAAGATTCTCCTTTCCAGTTAGTCAATATCTTCAGAACTTGCATTAAATGAAGGAATCAGATTTCTTCCTTCTCTTCGGTGGATTATTACCCGCATCCCTTCTGTACTTGGGGAAAGAAACTACAGTTTTTAGGTAGAAACCTCTAGGGCCTCCTTGCCCTTCTCAAGGAGAAGGCACTCCTGCCAGGGCTCACGTGGGGGAGAGAAGAGCAAGCTACTGTTGGAAATTGATTGCTAAAGAAAAAATAAAGGGGCAGCTAGGTGGCCCAATGGATAGTGAGCCAGGCCTGAAGACCAGAGGTCCTGGGATCAAATCTGACCTCAGATATTTCCTAGCTATATGACCAGGGGCAAATCACTTGACTCCAGTTACCTAGCCCTTACCACTCTTCTACCTTGGAATGTATATACAGTATTGATTCTAAAATGCAAAGTAAGGGGTTTTAGCAAAAGAAAGAAAAAATAAATGAAATTAAAGCCTAAGAAGGTTCTTTTCCCTTTCAGAATGATCCAAAGACTTAAGGCTAGGATCATTTTAAAACACTGTCTTAATATACCTAAAAGAAGGAGTAGGGAAGACTTTGTGTCCATACTGAGTTCATATCCTCTATACCACCTCAAAACAGCGCTGAAGGTACGAAAGAAAAAAAAGGGGGGAGGATAAGAGATAAACTCACAGGAGAAAACATCACAAATATGTTAACAGAAAGACTAAATAAATGAGTGAGCCAAAAGGGAGACCCAGTACAGTAAATAAAATATGAACTAAAGAAAGTAAGATTTAATCTTCAGAAAGAAAAAACAAGATTACAGCAAAAAGAAGTTTCTCTAGAAAGTAGGAAAATGCTAAAAGAACTTCCAGAGTGAGTTAGACTCACAATAAGAAATGTAAAGAAAGACCTGGTGTCTATAAGATTGGAATAAAGACCATTAAAGAATTCAAGAAACCAAGTGGGAGAATCAACAACCTAGAAAGGGCAATGGAAAGTTTCCATGAAGCAACACACTTATTGTCTTCCCCATTGCAGAGCATACTCTTGGAGAGTAGGCATTATTTTATGCTTTGTATTTGGCCAAAATGAAAGATCTATATATGGACTAGAATTCCATGATGATGATTTGGTGATGCATTCAACTAGATTAATATTATGAGACTGACGTTGAGTTTTATTTTGTGTGCATGTTTTAGTTCGTAAGATTATTTTATATCAACAGGATGTTTATATCTTTCTTGCATATCATTCTGGAAAATATTATAAAGAAGTGCTGCTAATTTTTAGGAATGATACTCAGAATGTGATGCATTTATGATACCAAGGTCGTGTCCTCTTTGATCTGAATGCTGATTTATGAATCAGAACTATTACAGTGAAGAGAAGGGGAAGGAAGGGATGACTTTCGTTCCTGGTGGAATGGGCAGATGAGAACAATTTGTTCCAATGGCCATGAAGGTGGCTGACGCAGGCACTGTGGAGTGCTAAGAGCTCGGTCAGACATCAAAGATCCCAAGGTCATGCACTGCATCCTGGGCCATTACCACTCCTGACTTTTGTCCTGCCACGGAAAAGAGAGCGAGGTTGTCAACTTTTGTGCAACCCCACTTCACTTAAATACAATTCACTGGAAAGTCAAGACATCACCCAGCAATGTCATTAGTCTTCTTCAAAGACGAAGGATAAACAACAAGAGTGAATGCAAAGGAGAGATTTGTCCAAAACCCAGAGTGCTTTTCTCTGGTTAATGATTATCTCAAGTATTCAAATGTATACAGTCTGGCTTGTCAAAGACTTAATTTGGATTTAGCACTGTAAGGAGACGTGGGGAAGATGAAAATCCTATCAAAAAGCAGAGTTTGGAAACAGTAAATGTCCCAAGAGCTAAGAATATCTAGAATGTAATCAAAATGTGACATTGTCTTTAAATGACAAATCTAGTGATTGTTTCATAGAAATCCATATCACCAACAACAAAAAATCCGCATTCGCCGATGGTTGTACGAGGGTCAGTAGAGCCCCATGTGATTAATTGCCTATAGACCTTTTCTCATTGATGCAAGACGTGCAAAGTCCTGAGAAAGTATGGAGTGAATCTCAACCAATTTGAAGTAGACTGGCTCAGGGGGCTAAAAAATTCAAAAAGCAAGTGCTGAGCAAACTCAGGGACCTTGTTTTTGTAGACTGACTGCCCGAAGCACGTGCAGAGAGATTTTCAGAGCTACGACCCAAGAATTTCATCCTCGAAATGGTCAGGCAACTTAGAAACCAAAGATCCAAGCAGACTCTGTGGCCAAGATCTGTGGCTTTCTCTTTTTCACCCCTCAGGAGGAATAATTATTCTTACTTTATCTTCCTTCTTCCTTCCTTTCCATTAGCCAGTAGAAGAGACCTTGTTCTTCTTCAAAAGTAGCTCAATTTTGCCTAAAGTAATCCTTTCTTTGTTCCTGTGCTTGGCATAATATATGTGAGCAAAGGCAAGAACTGGTATTGCTGGATTAAAAAGAAAAACAACAAACCTCTGATTGACATTTTTCTTTAGTGGTCTAACAATATTATTGTAATTGCCTCACCTGTCAGGAATAGACAGTTGGGAAACCATGCCAAGATATATTATCCAAGATGGGTCTTTTCTTTTGTTAATATACACATTGCTTTTGTTCCAGTGATTAAATGCTATAATTGAGAATATGTTCTTGTTATAGTTTGGGTGTTAGAATGGATTGAGATTTACTCTACTTCTAAAAGAGTCCAAAGCAATTGCAGTGGAAAGATCTCTGAAACCAAATTACTGTTAACCAGCAAAACTGCTGATGAAAGCCAGGATCTTCAATACTAAATTCATATTTTAGGGGAGAGAGACCTGGTCAAGGGGGGCAGATTCTCTAGATCAGTGATGGAGAACCTATGGCACACGAGCACTCTTTGTGGTCACACCTCCTGCCCCTCCCCCCCCCGAGTTTGTTACTAGAAAGGCAGAGAGACTCTGGTGAAACTGCTCCCCTCCCTCTCTCCGCCATGCCTGAGGACATTTTTTCACCCAGGGGATAAGGCAGGGTGGTTCACAGGTGGCAGAGCCAGAGGGGAGTGGAGAGCTTGAGTCACTCCCCTCCCCCTCTCTACACTCGCTGAGGTCATTCCTCACTTCACCCACCCCTCTGCCCAGCAGCCCAGTGGGAATGGTTTCTCCCTCCCCAATGTGGGGTAATGGAGGGCAGGGCATGGCACATGGTCTAAGGGGTTAGGGCGGGGCCTGGCACTCCATCTCTAAAAGGTTCGCCATCGCTGCTCTAGATTATATGTAAATTGCTCTATCTGCTCTCAATCCTCAGTGAAGCCTACTTCCAAAAATTCGTGATAAAGGGAGAGGGGCCTTCCTCCTGGCCAATTCAGGGCATGCACAGGTATCTTTGGAGGACTGGTTCCTGATGGTTTATTATGTGATGATAGAAAGATTTTCATTTGATTGCTGAGTTGGAACAGGCTGGGCATATAAAAAGCTGGAACAAACTGTTAAAAGTTCTCTCCCAAACAGCATTCAAGTGAGGAGAAGGAAATCCTGTGAGCCTCCAGGTAGAAGAATGGTAGGAACAGCAGCAGCAGGTACCTCTGTTGTTCAGTCACTCAGCTGCATGTGACTCTTCATGACCCCATGGACCATAAACAGCACACCCACCCCTTCTGGTCCATGGAATTTTCTTGGCCAAGATACTGAAGTGATTTGCCTCTTCACTCTCCAATGGATCACCTTTTGTATCTGTAGATATTGAATTTCCCCACATGGGCCACCATGTAGCCATGAGCACATGATGGCTCTGGTTTTGTTTCTGTTATGTATATCCTTTACCAATCCTAGATGGATGAGTATTGAAGACCAGGCCGACCTGGTTATGACCTTTTGAGCTTTTAAAAGATGGAAGAGCCACTAGAGGTCCAGAAACTTGAATCTATAACAAGTCTGCCAATAACTACAGGAGCTGAGCACAAAGAGGGGCTAGCCCTGAGGAGCACGCTCTTTGACTCAGACCAGCAGTAAGTCAAGTTAATAATCAAAATACTACGTACCACAAGCAAGGCTCATGGTTGTTCTCGCTCTGTCCATTGACTTTGCCACAACTAGAAATGACAAAGTGACAAACCACAAGCCTGGGGTGGGGAGTGCTTTGGGGAACAACCACTTTAAGCTTGAACCCTTTCTCAAGGGAACCGAGTTTGTAGGAAAGACAGTGTGTCCTGATTTGGGAGGGGGACATTTTCATAATTCTCTCTTTGCTGTGTTTTCTCAGAAAGTATCCCTTTGCAAAAGTTGACTGATGTTAACACTGATTAACCGATATTAAATAAAGATCAAATTGCAGTTGATATTGGGAGAACACACTGGATATGGGCTTAGGATCAACAGCATTAAAAAAAACCCTCAACCCCTCCGGGTTACCCCCTAGATCCCTAAGGAAAGATGAAGTAACCTCCCTCTGGAGACTCAATTGGCTATTGTGATTGGGGGCTGGGAGGGTAATCCTAGCCTATTTGCAGCACACGTATTCCGGTGGAAATGAACATATATCATACTGAGTCTGAGGCAAAAAGACCCGGAGACTTTGCTAGTATCCATTTCTCTGTCCAAATGAGGATTTGCCATGCCAGAGCAGAGAGACTGTGCCTTCTGGTAGTGCCTACCACCTCCAGGTTTATAAAAGACCAATCATTAATTCCAGATGAGTGCCTTTCGGGAAGGAATTATAAGAGGTTTAGCTGATAATATGAGATCTATTATTACCTAAACTTTGGAACACTGAGTTATACTTAGTGGTATGTACTTTTGCCGCCTACTTCCCACCTCGGAGGCCACAAATATGTTATTTAAGAGGGTATTTTATAAGTGTGCATATTAGAAAAGAAAATGTCTGCAATGATTGACATAGAAATTGTACCACCGGTGACCATATTCTTGTTTATATTTATATCACTGACTGCATTTTGTAAGCTAATAGATATAGCCATGGTTCCTGATAATGGCTATCTGAGTGAGAACAAGACCATATTTCTTTATTATTATAGAATCTAAATTTGGGGAAGCAGGTGGATGGCTGTAAATGCTGTGGTAGGGATGATAAAAAGAGCCTTTTTTCTTGAACAACCTGTTCCATTTGGTTCAGTCAACAAAGAAAGAGGTGCTTTTGGAAAAACACTCATGATGGTTCCCAAGTTCTGTTCAGACTCGTATTACTTGATGCTGGAGGTACAAGGAAAACCATGTTTATAAAATATCACTTGACAGACAACTTTAAAAAGTAATCCTCACCTTCAGTCTTAGAATCAGTACTATATAGGATCCAAGGCAGAAGAGTGGTAAGGGCTAGACCATGGGGGTGAAGTGACTTGCCCAGGGTCACACAGGTAGGAAGTGTCTGAGGCCACATTTGAACCCAGGACCTCCTGTCTCTAGGCCTGACTCTCAATCCACTGAGCTACCCAGCTGTCCCGATGGGTAAATTTAAGAAGTATGCAGCCATCTTAGTGTTGAAGTTCATTCCTCTGTGGTCCGTACTAATACAGGCTATATTAAATTCAACAGATGAGAGAGCCAGGCCTAGAGACAGAAGGCCCTAGGTTCAAATCTGGCCTTAGACACTTCCTAGCTGTGGGAACCTGGGCAAGTCACTTAACCCCAACTGCCTGCTCCATATTGCTCTTCTGCCTTGGAACCAATACTCAGTATCGATTCTTAGACAGATGGTAAGGGTTTTAAAAAATTCAACAGATGGGATACAGACGGCCAAGAGAAATGCGATGGTCTGAAAGACGGTTATTACATCCAAGACCAGTGTGTCATTATTATGTACGAAGTAACATTGACTTACTTATAAGAATGAGTCTATCCTGCAGAGAGATCTGGTTCGAGCATGTGAAAATATCTCTATAGTGTTTGTGTGTGATCAAAGAGGTCAAAGGTCAAATCCATCATCTTTCAGAGGAATAAGAACCTATGATGTTTCAGCCCAAAATAGCCACAACTTTAAAAAGCCCTTCCTTTGGCTTGCTAGAAAACTTACTCGAGCTCCTCACTTTGGAGTCTGTCATCATGTTGGCTCTTGCACCTCCAGCGATTGTGATCACAGTACAAGAAGAACTTCCAAACTCCTTGGACAACTGGGATCCCTGATGAAAACGACAACCTATAAGGAGATGAAGCTGGAGCCTAGCATGAGGGGGTTGTTACGGGCAACCATCCTGTGATGTCAGTTGTACAGCAGCTTGACTAATTTATTCTGGAGCTGAACAGAGC
This sequence comes from Gracilinanus agilis, assembly GCF_016433145.1. Taxonomy (NCBI): domain Eukaryota; kingdom Metazoa; phylum Chordata; class Mammalia; order Didelphimorphia; family Didelphidae; genus Gracilinanus; species Gracilinanus agilis. The sequence goes on along the minus strand of NC_058136.1, from coordinate 38,595,741 downwards.
ATGTGCTTCATCTTTGGGATTCGGAATAAGACAAATGGGAATAAGACAAATATTCAGAATGAATATATGTGCATCTATATTTATATTTACATATATTATTTGTTATTATTACATTTACATATGTTACATATTTATATAGAATTACATGTATATGTAATTATGTTATATGTAATCTATAGAATTATAAATCTAATCTATAGAATTCCTATTTTGGACTCATGTATTAAGCCTTTTTGGACTCCAAATATATCCCCTTTGAGTTTCAATTCTAAGATTCTTGCAGCCCCAAGACTGTAGGACTTACGGGTACTTTATCATAGATCTGAGACTTGGATTCCATGATGCATCATGAGTTTCAGTGGTGAATCTTGATTGTTACTGCCATTCCCAATAAAGTTATATTTCAAATATATATTTTTAAGGACCGAACATCCTGTTATTTCTCAGTATTTTCACTTACAAAGGATCTTAACCTGGGGCCAATGAACTTTTTTTGAAAAATCGCATTACAATACGGTTGATTTCCTCTGCAGTCCTCTATATTTTATTTTCTGCTTTCACAAACATGACTCTGAGAAGGACTTCATCAGACCACCAAAGGGAGTCATGACACAACAAAGAATTCTGACTCACACTTGAGCATTCTTAGTGCCTAGGAGAAACAAGCAAGATTGAATTGGAGAAGGGCAGCTAGGTGGCTCAGTGGATAGAGTGCCAGACTTGTATGTAATCAGGAGGATCTGGGTTCAAATCTGATCTTAGATACTTCCTACTTATGTGATCTTAATTGCCTAGCCCTTACCACTCATCTGCCTAAGAATCAACACTTACTATCGGTTCTAAGGCAGAAGGCAAGTGTTTAAAAAAAGAGAATGACTTGGATCCTTTGGGGATAGTCAATACTGCTATTTCTATATGAAATGAATGTGAGGTTTAGAAAGGAGAGAACTAGGTGCCTCCATTAGACAGAGCATTCCCTTCTGCCAGGAGGCTAAGTGACTCGGCACCAGGCGTGTTAGGGAGAATAGTTCTTGTCCTATCATTGATACATTAAAAGAAGAACAACAAAGAACCTCCTATTGGGAACCAACTCGAGTAATGTCTCATGCTAGTTATTAACTACAAATTGAGATCATACTATTAAGGAACATTGACTACTCTTCAGAGGAGTTTGTTCAGCGCACAAAAGAAGGCAAATCTGGAAGTACAGTAAGCCTCCACCCTGTTTTAGAAATTTTGAGAACGCATTTTTCTCCATATCCTCGTCTGAAGACTTTGAATTAATCTTAATGAGAAACTTTAACAGTTTTTCTTTAACTACAATTCTGAAACAAAGTCCTCCACTTAATCTTTTTATCTCTCTTTCCGAGGACTCACCCACTCTGCTTTGGCATACTGAATGAAGTTTCCAGGAGGAGTTCTGCTCTCCCAGAGGATAGAATTAGGGTGATAAGAGGACAAGAGCAGGCAGAAGAGGTTCTCGATTGAGCTGTACAATAATGGTACACTCTTGCCTATTGATTACCTCCAATTTATCCTGCATGTATTTTTTTATAGTGGTCACCTCACTTAAATTCAACTGAATCCAACAAGCATTTTTTACACACCTGCTATATTCTTACTACTGTGGCAGGTGTTAGGCATCCATATATAATGGCAAAAATGAAACACTCCCAGCCCTCGGGAAATTTATATTTACTTTTGTCAAACCCTATGTCCTTCTTTTGCTCTTTGAGTTGCTCATAATTTGTAGATTGTAGTGTTTTGGGATACACAATAATAGAGCATTACCAAGAGATAATTTGTATTGAAAAGAAAGGTCTAAGCATGGAGAGTTGCTTGAGATCCTACAAAGCATTGCACAATTTCCCAAATGTACTAGGGCTCACTCTCCTTCTCCTAGTCAGTTCTGAGCCTAACTCACTATCTACTAGATAGATAGATAGATAGATAGATAGATAGATAGATAGATAGATAGATAGATAGGGAGGGAGAGAGAGAGAGAGAGAAAGGTAGATAGATAGACAGGTGGAGAGATTCACTCAATGAACCATCCTATTCAATTGTACATCATAATCTGGACAAAAGACCAATTTGTTTTGAATAATTATGAATTATATTGTGGAGGCCTTGAAATGTTCAAGGATTTAAGCCATCAATACATCATCTGCAAACCAGGACCTCTGGAGGACTTCACCATCTCTAAGAATACCTTCTTTCATTTGGATCTTGAGTAAAACTATTTTAGGACAGCAGAGGACACCTTTGGTGAGCATACCCTTCCCTATTTTAAGTCTCTCTCAAAAGTAATAATTAGAAGATAAGTGAAAATTATTCCCTTACAAATTATACTCCATGTGAGGTTAAAAAATGCAGGTCATTTTCCATGGGCAAAGCTTTATTTTTTTTTAACCCCTCACCTTCCATGTATTGACTCCAAGGCAGAAGAGTGGTCAGGGTAGGCAATGGGGGTCAAGTGACTTGCCCAGGGTCACACAGCTGGGAAGTGTCTGAGGTCAGATTTGAACTTAGGACCTCCCGTCTCTAGGCCTGATTCTCAATCCACTGAGCTACCCAGCTGCCTGAAAGCTTTATTTTTGATGTGTTAGTATTTTACTTTTTTCAAAGGAGGATCTTTTCATTCCAAGGGCTAAGGAGAATAGTATTAATATTACTTACACTTAATACCACTGTTCATTTCTATTATTATTGTAAAACTTCAGGCATTTTTCTAATAAATCAACAATAAAAAGAAACATTTATTAAGCTAGGTAATTAGGCGAATAGATCACTGGGCCTGAAGTCAGCAAGACCAGAGCTCAAATCCCACCTCAGACACTTACTAGCCGTATGACTCCGGGCAAGATATTTAGTCACTATCTGCCTCAGTTTCCTTATCTATAAACTGGGGATAATAGCACCTCACTCTCAAAGGTTGTTGTGAAGATCAAATGAGATAACTCTTGTGAAGTGTTTGCGAACCTTAAAGCACTATATAAATGCTAGTTATTATTATTATTATTATTTAAGTTCTCACTATGTGCTAGGTTCTTGGGACATAAAAATTCCCTGCCTTTAAGGAGTTTGCATTCTCTTAGAAGCTAAGAGCAGAATACATTGTGTGATCAGGACAAAGGGAGGCACCAACAAATGGAAAATTGGATGTCAGTATGTAAGGTTAAGGGGAAGCTGAATGGAAAAGCTAAACTTGGGCCTGAAGGAAGAAGATCTCAATAGGTTCAGATAAGGAAAAATGACATTCCAGGCTTGTGGGACAGGCTATGCGAATTCAGCAAAGTTGGAGATTGCGAGTCAAGCTCAGGGCCAAGTAGTGCTCCCATCTGCCTGAAAGCGTGAAGTCGGACTAGAAAAATCTGATGGCAGATTATAAGGGGCCTTCAATGCCAGGTTAAGGAGTTCTAGTTTATCTTAGAAGCCATAGACAGCTCCTTGTCGAGAAGGGGCATGGCATGGCCAGACATGATTCCCATCATCTAACATAACGAAGCTCATTAGAGAGTCTGACTTTATGCTACACAGTTACAATTCAGGTCTTTCTCAAACACTTTGGCATGGGTTTAACCTGCTAACATGAGGATGCACCAGAGGAAATCTCAGCTCTTGGCTCCTGTCCACCACCAACATACGTGCTGTCACTGGTTGAAGTACACTGTCCGGTCTGTGGAAATACGTAATTAACTGTCTCTTCATACCAACCTTCGCTTCTCAGTTTGTAGAGTCCTAGAGTTCACCTTTGACAGTGGATAAGCCACCAACACAGATACTAGGAAAAGAAAAAAATCAATCAGTGAGCATTTATTAAGCACCTCCTGTATGCCGGGAAGCATACTAGGTGTTGAGGATACAAAGACAAAAATAAAAGCCTCTGCTAGGCTACTCATGGAGTTGGGAGATAACACTTACACATATAAGTAACTACATGGCAATTTGAGAGCACGAGCACCTGAGGGGGTCATGTAGGAAGATCATTAAAGGAGCCGTGAAGGAGGTGGCACCTGCCCTGAGCTTTTCAGGGAGCTAGGAATACTACAGGAAGAAGCAGAGGTGAGGAGGGAGTAAATTCCAGGCATGGAAGACAACCTGGGCAAAGGTAAGCCGGGTTTCAACCATGCCTGGGACACTCTGCATGGTGTTGTGTATCCTGAGGGAAATGAGACTCCGGATTGGCAGAGCAAATGCTGAATGGGACACAATGCTATGAACCTGTGTGCGAGACTTAAAGAGTGAGTTTCAGGCCTTCTTGGAAGAGAAAACGTGTGGTTCCAGAGCGTCTTCCAGGGAGACACAGCAGTGAGAGAAGTTGCAAACATATAGAAGAAGCTGGCTGTTGAACACGTTCCTGGTTTCCAGCTTTCCTCCTTAGAGATTGCTAGAATGGACCCTCTGGATGAGATGAGGTTCTCTTGTTTTGCCCAAAGATCTCCTCTTGTTCCCAGCTAAAGAGTTTATTCCCTCATGTTTTTTTTTTGTTTTTTGTTTTTTTTTTGGAATTTTCTAAATAGTAGAAAACGTCCCATTTCTGTTTGGTGTTTTGGTTAGATAAATGATTTACTAGTTATTTGATATGTGCAGCAGATGTTTATCTAACCAGCATTTGGCAGAAAAAGTAGCTGATTAGTCAAGCTAAGTCCTGCCCTCCCCCTTAAGAAAGATTTTGGGAAGTGGCTTTCCTCAGAACCCAGACTCAGGTCACATAGATTAGCCAGACATTTGTCGGGTGCAGATAGATATAATTCCAGCCCACTGGAGACTACAGAAAAGAGGGCCTAGCCTCAGAGCACTCCTGGGGCCTGCCTGTCCCTTCCCTTCCACCTCAGATCATCAATGAATCAATAAAACATTTACTAAATGCCCACTATGCACCAGGCACTGTGCCAAGCTCTGGAGATATCAAGAGGCAAAAGACAATCCCCGCCTTCAAGGAGCTCACAGTCTACTGGAGGGGAAAACCAACAAAGAAACATCTACCGAGTGATAAATCTACCATTTAAGAGGGGTTGGGGAGGGCATCCTGGAAAAGATACATTTTATTTGGGATTGAAAGGAGGCCAGGGAAGGCTGTATGCAGAAAGAAGGAGGGAGAACGTTCCAGACATGGGGAACAGGCAGAGAAAATACCCAGAGCTCAGAGTAGGCAGAAGGGACGAAGGGGTAAGAAGCCTGGAAAGGTAGGAGGAAGCTGGGTTAGGAAGGTAGGAAGGGCTTTGGATGCCAAGTAGAAGACCTTACACGGGAGAGGGAAGGGGTTCAGAAAGGGGAGGGACCTGAGTATCTGGACTAGAGACACTGCTTGTCACTGACTTATTATGTCTCCCACCTGCCTGATTGGAGGAGAGGCAGATGTATCAGGGAGATTCCATCATGGTAAGGAAAACTTTGAAGTATTTGAGGAAGAATAAGACGGTAGCTAAATGGTTCAGTGGATAGAGCACTGGGCCTGAAATCAGGATTGAGTTCAAATCTGTCCTCAAAACACTTATTGGCTAGGTGACCCTGAGCAAGTCATTTAACCTCTGTTTGCCTTAACCCCCTGGAGAACGAAACAGCGAACTACTCCAGCATCTTTGCCAAGAAAACCCCATGGACAGCAGTAGTCCAAGTGAAAGTAAGAGAATTCACACTACTTACCCCACCTCCGAGTGTGAACCTACATCTCCATCTGTCTTTACTGCTGACCTTGGAATGTTTGGGAGCTGGAGGAAATACCAGATCCAAAAAAGACACATACACACACACACACTCTCCAAACCTCTAGAGATGGACTCTCAAGGTAAGAGGCGCCATTGTTTTAGGATGGTTTCTTAACTAACAAAGTGGAGATGCAGAACGAGACGTATATTGTCTATTGTCGGAACTGGCCAATGTGGAGATTTGTTTTGCTCAACTATGGATATTTGTTACACGGGCTTTTTTTTCTTTCAATCTTGGCAGAAGAATCGGGGTTGGGGCTGGGGATAAGAGCGGTACCAATGGTACTACTGAAAAAAGAAGAAAGAAAAAAGATTCATTGAAGCATTTTTAATGCACAGAAACAAAGAGAAGGAAGTTTGGAAGAAAACATGAGCAATACAGTTTTGGGAGTAACCGTGGATTTATTATATTTTTTTATATTATATATTTTTAAACAATATCCTCTCATCTGTGAACCTCTCCTTTTATGGTTCTGAGATCTCACAGGATCATAGAATATGAAGAGGCCTCAAGAGTCCAACTAGTCCAATTGAAACCATGAAAGGAATCTCCACTCTAACATATCTGACAAGTGATCATCCAGTTTCTACTTGAAGACCTCCAAGGAGTAGAAGCCACCATCTCTTTGGGCGGCCCATTTCACCTTTTAGACAGTTTTGCCTGAGACCAAGCCTCTACTGGCCTTTTTTCCCAACTCACCAGCACCCCATCCCCTGCCCCCATCCACATTATTCCTGATTCAGGCCTCTGGGGTCAGACAAACCAAGTCTAATCCTCCTTTTGAATATTTAAAGACATTTAACGTGGGTCCTTGAGTTTTGTCTTCTCCAAGCTATACACGCCTAGTCCCTTCAACGTACCTTCATACAAAATGAACTCCGGGTCCTGTACCATCTCCGGTGCTGTCCTTTGGACAGTCTCCAGCTTACCAATATCTTCCTTCAACTGCAGGGTCCAGAAGTGAATCCCATAGTTCAGTGGTGGTCTGGCTAGGGTAGAGGGCGGTGGGATCGCCACTTCTCTAATCCCAGAAGTTACAAACTTAGGGCTTGGCAACATGACTAGAACAAATGGACCCAAACAGATACGTAGTATATTTTTCACCTTTTAAAATGTTCCTTCAATAGCATTTCTTTCTTATTATCTCGCAAATTGTCTTACCTAAAAAGCACTATGTCTCCGCCTAGTAAGAGCTTAATTCTCAGCCAGTTACTGTCCATTTGTACAATTCCATTACCCACTGAGCAGTCTCCTAAGTACATTTTATCAACCACTTAATAGTTATTAAATGAGATTTACTGTTAAGTGTAAAGCATTTTCCAAACTTTTCTGCTCTCAAACGTCCGTCAACGTCTCCCTCCTCTCTCAGAGGATGACCACACCTCCTTCTTTACTATAATAATTTAAGGCCATCAACCTCCTGTTTCCTTACTCAATATTCTTCCCCATCGTCCCCATTTTTGCTCTAATCTCTTAGGACAGAAGTGGTTGTTCTTATTAAAACAAATCCTTTCTTACTTGATCCTCGAGTCTATCCCGTAGAGGAAGAGGGTATAGTAGCCCCAATTTACCTTGCTTCCAAACTTCTCTATTACTACAAGGGCACCACCCTCCTCCCAGTCAGCCAGGCTCAAGACCTCACACTTATTCTCCATGATTCACACTCTCCCTGTCCCCATAGCTAGTCTGATGCAATCCCTGTCAGTTCTATGTTCCTTGTATGCATTTCTTTCTCTCCTCTGATACCGCCATCACCCTGGTGCAGGCCCTCGTGTCCCCATGCCTGCTCCTCGGTCTCTCTGCCTCAAGTTTCCCTGCTCCAGCCTATCAATCCACTCAGCTATTAAAGTGGTCCTCCTTAAGTGCAGCTCTGACCGTGTCAAGCCCCTACTACACAAACTTCAGTGTCTTGACATCACCTCAAGGATCAAATATCAAATCCTCTGTTGAGTCTTTAAAGCCCTTCCCTACCTGTCCAGGTTCTTAGACTTTACTCCTCTACATGTATCCCATGATGCAGGATTCCTCACATACAACACTATATCCCTGGCTTCTGTGACTTGAACCTTGGCACACCGTAAGCCATAATCTATGAAGCCTTGAGAGAAAGCAAGTCAATGCTCACTGCCTCTACTTCCCCATCACCCAAGCTGGCATGCATTTACTAAACCTACTATATGCCAGAATCAGTGGACAAGCAGAGAAGAAAAATAATCCCTGCTTGCAAGGAGCTTCCATTCAAATAGGGGAAGACGACGCATAGCAGGAAACTAAAAGTGGGGGTGGATGGGAAGGGGCAAAGCTACCTTAACAAGGAAATGGTAGAGAGAATCCAGAGAGTCAGGAGAACACCCTGGAGAGGAATGAAGGCATGACTGGCCTGGGCATCCTCCTTAAAACAGAGGGCCTGGACTGTTTGACCACATGGGTCAATGGGGATATGACTGAGCATGTAGACTCTAAATCAGGGGTCGGCAACGTATGGCTCTTTCTGCAGGAGCCATAAAGTCCATTTTTTTCAGGCGCTGTTACAGGAGCGGCACTGTGAGCACTGCACGGCTCTCACGAAATGACATTTTAAAAAATGTGGCATTTATGGCTCTCACGGCCAAAAAGGTTGCCGACCCCTGCTCTAAATGATCACTCTAATGCAAATATCAATAATATGGAAATAGGTCTTGATCAATGACACATGTAAAACCCAGTGGAATTGCACGTTGGCTATGGGAGAGGAGTGGGAGGAGGGAGGAGGGGAGGGAAAGAAACATGAATCATGTAACCATGTAAAAATAGTCTAAATTATTTAATTAAATAAAGTTTTAAAAAAATTAGCAGGGGAAAAAAATAAACAGAAGGCCTGGGAGGAACCGGCCCAAGAGAAGGAGAGGCAACGGGGAGAGGGTGAAGAGGTTACTATGACATGATAGAAAAAAGCCAGAGTGTCACCTACTCCAACCTCTTACAGTCTTTTGTTGTTGTTGTTCCTACCCATACTACATGGTAGTACAGTGTGTAAGTATTTCTCTGTTAATTCTGTTGATGATGTCATCGGCCTCCTAGTCATCCAGGTTCATACATTTAGAGACAGCTTTGACTTTTGTTTTCCCTGCCCCACATAGACATCCAATTGATGGTCAAGTCCTGTCACCACCTCTCTCTATGATATTTAACTCCTGTTCTCCACTGCTTAGTTCACATACCTCAGCTACATTAGCTCAGACCTTCTACTGCCTACCTAGTCTACTATCATAACAGCCTCCTAATTGGCTTTCCTACCTCTCTGTCTCCCCCTTGCCCAATCCATCCTCCATGCTGTGGCCTGCTACATTGCCATGGTGATGACCTTGAGAAGCTCCATGTTGCCTACCAAATAAAGCTGAGACTGCTGGCCCTAGAATTCAAGGCCCTCCACAATCTGGTTCTAATCTACCAGTTCATCCTTCGCTCATACTGTTGTACAAGGATCTGGAGCTTCTCTCCCAATTTCCCATTCACTAGCAGATGAGATCCTCAGAGGGTGGCTGCTACATTTCTCCATCAAGGTTGGAGGACATCTGGGAGGGTTTGGGAGTGGTTTTCTAATGTTATTGCTCATGAGGCTCCACTAGGGTGCTTCTCCCCATGGTTATTGGTTCATATGAGCCAGATTTCAGGAGCTCTTTCCTCACTGCTGCCAGATATCCAAATTCCTGATTCCTAATTAGCTCAGTGGTTTTATACAAGCCTCACAGGGACATGCATCTGATTGATTCAATCCAAGAAATCTAGGCTCTGTGTAATTATGGAGGTAGGGGGATGGGATCCCCTTCTTACAGTACACTGCTTCACATAGTTTAGATTTTGGCCATCCTGAGGCACTTCTTCCCCCGCCCCCCATCTTCATTCTGCCCTCTCCTGTCCCTGGGCCTCTTCCTAGGTAGCCTGTTTCCCTGACTTGAACTAGACCACTTTCCTCCCAACCCTGCCAATCTCCATGTGTTGAAGTCCTTCCTTTCCTTCAAAGTCCAACTCAAGATGGAACTTCCTTAGTCAAAAACAGAAATAAATCATACTAAAGTACTGGCAACAGGACTTTTTGTAGTGGCAACCGTCACTCTTTGGCAAGTAAGTCACACTGCTTGTTAAGGTCCTTTCTGCTTTTGAGGAAGTTCTCTTAGTCTTCTCATCATTGCAATTAATAGACTTGGTTTAACTTCTGGATAAAATTACGATGGCCCATGTCTATGTCCCAAATCTCTTTTAGAAAAACAGCTATCGGGGCATCTGGGTGGCTCAGTGGATTGAGAGCCAGGCCTAGAGACAGGAGGTCCTGGGTTCAAATTTGGCCTCAGACACTTCCTAGCAGTGTGACCCTGGACAAGTCACTTAACCCCCATTGCCTAGCCCTTACTGTTCTTCTGCCTTGGAGCCAATACACAGTATTGACTCCAAGATGAAAGGTGAGGGTTTAAAGGAAAAAAAAAAGAAAAATGGCTATCTAGCCATGCTTCCCCTGTTAAATCAATAAAGCTGATTTTTTTAACCCTTGGTTAGATTCATGTGTCCCTCAGCCTCATCCCATTCTACATTATGTCTTATTTGTAGTATCTCTCCATTAGACCGTGAACTCCTTGAGGGCAGAGGCCGAGTCATTTTCCATTGTGTTTCTCCAGAGCCTAACATGGTAGTCACACACAGTAGGCACTTAAGAAAGATTTCATGGAATTGAATTGAATCTGAAATCATGCCAGAGTCATAACAACAAATGTGCTATGCTAATAACGACAGTGTTCACTTGCCGTTCCTGTTCTCTATATTTAGAGGCACTCTGGAATGGTACCAAGAGCAAGGAGCCTAAAGTCAAGCAACCTAGATTCGAGTCCTGGCTTTCATACTGTCCAAGTGTCACCATTGGCAAGTATGCTTCCCTGAGCCTCCGTTTCCTCATCTGTAAAATATGAATAATAATGCTTTTGCTACCTATCTCCCAGGCTCATTGTGAAGAAAGGGCTACAGTAATGTGAGCTGCTATCATTACACTTGAGGCAGCTAGGTGGTACAGTGGTTAGAGCACCAGTCCCAGAGTCAGGAAGACCTGAGTTCAAACTGGACCTCTGACATTTACTAGCTGTGTGACCCTGAGCAAGTCACTTAACCCTGTTGGCTTCAATTTCCTCATCTGTAAAAATGAGCTGGAGAAGGAAATGACAGACCAATCCAGGATCTTTGCCAAGAAAACGCCAAATGGGGTCAGGAAGAGTCAAGCATAACTGAAGTGACACCACCACCACCTCCACCACAACAACAATCATCATTTAATGAAAAGTATCATTTGAGTAATAGAGCGAAAAGAACTCATGAAAAGACTCTTATTTTCTTAAAGTGCCAACTCAACAAACCAAGTACTCGGCCAACTGAAGACAATTCCGTAGTGAGTTGTTCGGTGTGTTACTAATAGTGGATCTCACCAAAATGCAAATATTCTAGCTTTGCCTAGGTGATCTGTTGCTAATTAGCGGGCAGCTCTGGATGGCGTAGTGGAAAGCATGTGGGATTGGAAGTCTAGGAAACTAGGTTTGAATCCTGGCTGCTATACCTCCCGACTGTATGACCCTGGGCAAGTCACTTAATGTCTCCGAGGCATAGTTTCTTCATAGCAAAAAAAATGGGGGGGGGGTAATATTCGCCCTATCTCTCTCCCTCAGTAGTGGTAAGGAAAGCATTTTGCAAGCCTCAAAGTGATTAAAAGATAGGAGCTCTTCCCGTGCCTCTCACTCTCCTCATTACCTGGACTAGCCGTCTCCCTATTCCTCCCACCTGTTGATTTTTCCATCAGGCAGTAAATTTCATTAGACAACAGCAGAAACTGTCTAATTCTGTGACACCTTCCTGACATACTTGTTGTAGTAATCTTCAGATCTTTCCTCAGTCTCTAATTTAAATGTATCGTATTTGGCTAACAAATATTCAGCACTCAAATATACCAATAACTTTTATTTGGATTTCAAACCTCAGAGGTAAATAATGTGTCAGGATTGAGCTTTAAGGCAAAGTGGAGATTTTCATTTCACCGTTCGCATATGAAAATCCATGCCTTTCAGACCTATCTCTTTTTTTTTTTAATGAGGGAAATAAGGTTGATGCAAATGGTAACCGAGAAAAATATTTATAGCAGCTCTTTTTCTAGCAGCAACGAACCACAAAAATGGGCCCATGTCGATGGGGGAATTGCTGAAAAAATTTTGTTATATGAATATAATAGAAAATTATCATATCGAAGGAGATGATGAATATGAAGGAGTCGAAGAAATTGGGAACATTTGTAGAAGCAGCAAGACGGTGATCAGACTGCTAGGTTTGGAATCGGCCAGATGTGGGTTCAAGTCTTGCTCCTGACAATCCCTGGCTGCGTGACTATGGAAAGTCACCTAACACCTTCTGAGTCTCAGTTTCTTCGTCTGTAAAATGAGCAGGTTGGTCTCCATGGTCCCTTCCAGCTCAAAATTCATTCTTTGACGATACAGAGTGACATAGACAGAAACATCAGAATACAGGACACAATGACCCTGAAAACATAAAAGAAAACAACACCAGACAGCTCTAGGGTTCATACCATGCAGTGCCCAATCTTAGGTTCAGAAGGATGATTGGCAAGTGAAATAGGTCTCTAGCCTCTCAGCACAGAGATGGTATGGTCAAATGAAGCATGCCCTGTCTAACACGGTCAACACATTCATTCGTGCTGCCTAACTTCATTCCTTTGTCCAATGGAAAGTTCTGTTGGGTGTGTCAGCTGGTGAGAAGGTGGTCACTGGGGAGTATACATACAAAGAGTATCAAAAAGCCATATATATATATGGAATGGAAGCCATATATATATATATGTATATATATATACACATATATATATACATATATATATATGCCACTCTCCAATGACCACCCTCTCCCCTCTCACCAGATGACATACCAAGTAGAACCATCTCTCTCTTCTTCTCTCTCTCTCTTTCTCTCTCTCTCTCCTTCTCTCTCTCTCTCTTCTTCTCTCTCTCTCTCTTTCTCTCTCTCTCTCCTTCTCTCTCTCTCTTTCTCTCTCTCTTTCTCTCTCTCTATATATACATATATGTATATGTATGAAACATCAAAAAGCCATTTCACCAATGAAAAGAGCATAGACTCAAAGTTGTAAGCTGCCATATATATTCACTAACAACAATATACATTCACTACCTGAGCCCTCCAGTTCTTTTAACCATTCCCACTGACCTCAGTTTCCATTCCTTTCATCACCCCCAATACTCTCCTCAGAATCTAGTTATGAGGACTCAAAAGTATGGGGAAATGACTCCTCAGCTGAATGCTGCCTGAACATCTTGCACCTGCTCTGAGAGACAATGAACTTGGGTCCAAATCACTCAAGCCCCTTGAGAGATCTTCTAGGCCATGGCCACAGAGGACTAGCCCTATCTACCATTCTAATTATTGACGGAATATACTCTCTGTTGTCCCCAGTCCAGATGGCCCTACCCATCTTCTTATAGTGGTGATCTATGACATGATGAGACGCACGAGTGTGCTGGCCCCGGAGTCAGGAAAACTTGGGTTCAGATCCCACCTCAGATACCTATTAGATGTGGGACCCTTTGAAAAACACTTACTCTATTCACACCTCAGATTCTTCATCTGTAAGATGAAAGGGGCCAACTCCTTGGCCTTCTATGATCCTATGAGCCCAGGCAAGTGGTTTTTCCCCTGTCAAATGTGGGGAATCTGATTTAAAAACCATAGTGTCTAACTTATGGAGTTACTGAGAGGCTCGAATGAGATAACCTAGGTAAGATATTGTGCACATTTTTAAGTCCTATGAAAGTGCTAGCTATTATTTCTGAGAACTGAGCATCTATCCTATTCGATAAGGTCTCCAGGGATGAGGAAGAGTATAGCCTCCCGTTGATCAGACCAGTTTCTAACTCAGTATAGGGTTTAACAACTGTCACTGTCAGTAGTCCTTTCATTCTAACATGGACTTCTTGAGTTGTACTTTAAACCGATTTCTACTTCTATTCCTTAGTGAAGAGAAAAGAGTTCAGCACCACCCTTTCAGATGTTGAAGGCTATTATTATGTCATCCTACAGGCCTACCTAAGCCATTCTGATGCTTTTAACCATTTCTTATTGGTCTGTTTCCATCCCTTTCATCACCCCCCAACACTCTTCTCAGAATCTAGTTATGAGGACTCAAAAGAGAGAGCGGGAATATGACTTGTCAGCTGGATGCTGCCTGAACATCTTGCACCTGCTCTGGGTGACAGTGAGAACAAGATCTTTAATGAGCCAGATGTCACCAGCATGGAAGCTGCTACCTGTGCGAGTGGCCCTCATGGGAGCAGACTTCTGACAGGATGGCAGAACCAGGGGTCCAACTTCCCTACTCCACCTGAAGACGGTGATGTTCCATGTGCCGGAGAAATAACAGAACAACAAGGAAAAAGACAGGTGATTTGAAGAAACCATCCCATCACAGGGATCCTTTCAAAGGAAAATTAACAATAAATCAGAAGAAATGAATGAGCAGAAGAGAGTTCTCCATATAGCAAAGAAACATTGCCAGGTAAAAAAACAAACAAAAACAAAACAAAGAGGAAACTCTTGCAGATGGTGGAATCTGAGTTGAGTCTCGAAGGAATCCAGAGAAGTGTGGAGACAGAGGTGAAGAAGAAGAGCATTTTGGGCATGAGGGACAGACAGAAAAAAAAGCAGGGAGGTGGGAGATAGAAAAACAAGGAACAGAAATAAGGCCAGGCTCACTGGATCAAAGATTATGTAGAGAAGGGTAAAGAGCAAGAAAGCTAGAAAGCAGAAAGCCAGGCTAAAAAGGGCTTTAAATGCCTGAGGACTATATATTGGATCCTGGAGGTAACTGGGAGCTGCTGGGATTTTAACAATAATAACTCATGTTTCTATAGTGCTTACTATGTGCCAGGCACTGTGCTAAGTGTTTTACAATTCTTATTTCATTTGATACTCACAATAACTTTGGAAGAGCAGTGCTATTATTCCCTCATTTTACAGATGAAAAAACTGAGGCAAACAGAGGCCAAGTGACTTTCCCAGGGTCCCAGCTAATAAGTATATGAATCTGGATTTGAACTCAGCTCTTCTTGACTCTAAGCTCAGGGCTCTAATCACTGTCCAACCTGGCACTCACCACCAGTTTTACTGAATAAGAAGGTGTCATGGTCAGAGTTGAGTTTTAGGAAGATCAATTTGACAAATGAGCGGAGAATGGACTGGAATGGGGAGAAATGGGCAGGTAGAAAACCAACAAGCTATGAGGGCCTGCAGTAGGTGATGGCAATGTCAGGACACAGTATACAAGAGATGTTATAAAGGTAAAAACAAGGATTTGACAACAGCATGGTGTGTGAGAAGAGAGAAGGGGACAGAAGAAAGATTGTATGAAGGCGGAAACACCCAGAATTAGCCACAGACTGGCTATGTGGAGTGAGTAGGAGTGAAGAGTCAAGGATAGCACTAAGGTTATGAGCATGGATGAAGAAGAAGATGGTAGGATGGTGGTATGTAAATGGAATTATTTCACCCTTATTCATTCTTTGGACTTTAGCTACCAGGAATATGTCACCCCACCCAACTTAGAATTAAGTGGGGAAGAAGGAGGTCTGTGACCCACATGTGCTAGTAAGTGACAAATCAAAAACAACTGACTGCCCCCTGGGCAGTCCAAAACAAGGTTGAGACTGTCATTTGTCCATGTAGAACTGGAGGGTGGATGCAGGAAGTGACGAAACAAACTGTCTTATGATGTTAACTTCCTGAGAGGGTAATTTTGCCTTTTGAACCTGGCCTTGAAGGAGCTCCAGTGAGACCTCAGACTGCTTCCTTTTGAATTGTCATGTGGGTAAGTTAGGCTGACTCCCTTTTTCTTTTCCTTGGTGTTTCTGGAGGCCCTAGCCTCAAAAGAGGCCTCTCTTCTTAGAGGAGGCCTCGTGGCTAGAAGCCTTGTTTAATTAACCTCTGTGCCCCTTTTGTTGGGGTCCCTGAAGCCTTGCCTGGTTCGGGCATCTGGACCAGGCCAGAGTTTCTCTCTCTCTCTCTCTCTCTCTCTCTCTCTCTCTCTCTCTCTCTCTCTCTCTCTCTCTCTCTCTCTCTCTC
>NC_058136.1:38516564-38579691 GCF_016433145.1 Gracilinanus agilis | reverse complement strand
TCTCTCTCTCTCTCTCTCTCTCTCCCTCTCTCTCTCTCTCTCCCTACCTCTACTCTTCCCAAATTGTAAATAACCCACCATAAAAGTCATCCTGACTTGGGTCTTTTATTTTGGAATTGGATAATTCAATTCTTTGGCGACCACACCTTTAAATATTAATATCCAGGCCAACCATAACCTGTTTCCCCTTTTACAGTGGTACCCTCAACAATACTAGGAAATTGGGAAGAGAAGAGGGCTTAGGGTGGGGGAGATATGCTGAATTCCATTTTGAACTTCTTGAGTTTGAGATGTCTATGGGACATCCACCTTGAGACTGCCAAGAGGCAGTTGGAGATGCAGAACTGAAGATCAAGAGAGAGGTTAGGAAGCTACTCATATGGGTTGTATAGCTGTTGTTGTATAGTGTATACACACACATATACATACACATCTAGAAATCTCAGAATCATCTACATAGAAATAATGATTGAACCTATGGGAGCTGATGAGATCACCAAACAAAATAATATAAAGGAAGAAGAGGGCTTGGACACAGACCTGGGGGATTCCTAGGGTTAGTGGGCATAACATGGAGGAAGCTTCAGCAAAGGAGCCTGAGAAAGTGGAGACAGGAAAGAACCGTGTCATGTCACCAAAATATAGAGAGGAGAGAGTATCTGGGAGAAGAGGACAATTGATCACGTCAAAGGCTACAGAGAGGATAAGAAGGATGAAGACTAAGGAAAGGGCCATTAGATTGGGCATTTAAGAGATCATTCATAACTTTAGAGAGGGCAGTTTCAGTCATCTGATGAGGTCAAAAGCCAGACAATAGAGGGTTTACCAGAGTGTGAGAAGAGAGGAAGTGGAAGCACCAACTTCTCAAGAAATTTAGCCACAAAAGAGAAGAGAAATTTGAGGTGATAGTTGGCATGGACAGACAGATGAAATGAGAGTTTTTTAAGAATAGGAAAGACATGGGCATGCTTGTAGGCAACAGGGAAGCGGCCAATAAATAAGTCAGGGGAACTACAGAGGGAGCGATCAACTGGAGAAGATGGGATTGGATGGGATCAATTGTGCATGTTTTTGCCTGGGTGAGGAGATGGGACACCTCTTCATGTGAGACAGGGGAAATAGTAGAGAAAGACATCTGAATGGTATGAGAGGAGGAGTAAGAGGACAGAAGGAAGTGCTCTCAGAAAATGACCTCAATGTTTTTGAGATGAGGCAAAGTCCTCAACCAAGAGGGTGGAGACAAAGTGCTCCACTATTTTACCATCCACTCCTAGTTTTGTGTTGGCAAGTTTGGAGGTTTTTTAATTGATATATGTGGAAGGGGGAAACAATCTTCACTCCATGTTTTAGATAAAGTATGTCAGAGGCACATTTATTAATGTACAGTACATTTTCTTCCAACATGTCTAACTGCTCTTTCTCAGTCACCTTCACTGGTTCATTATGTAGATCATGCCTTTTAAGTACAGGCCTTCTACAAAGCTCTTTCTGGGCATCCTACACCTCTCTATCTATCATCTTCCCTGGGTGGCCTAATCATTTTCCATGGGGTTAACTATCATGTCTATGCTGATGACTCCCATATCTATCTGTCTGGCTCTTTTCTCTCCCTTAAGTTTAAATCCCATGTCCCTAACTGCCTACTGGGCATCTCAAACTAAATTCAGCATGTCCAAAACTGGACTAATCATCTTCCCCCTGCTCCCCAAATTCTCCCCTTTCTCTTGAAGGCATCAGCATCCCTCTACTACCCCAGGTTCATAACTCTGACATCAATTCCTCTTGCTCTCTCATCCACACCATATGTGTAACCTGTTGATAAATTGCATTGTTTCTACCTCCGTAACATCCCTCAGATCTGTCCTCTTCTCCCTTTTAACCCTGATATCACCTCTGTTCAGGCTTTTGTCAGTTTTTGCTTCAATGTCCAGTTTCTCCCTATTTCAATCTATCCTCCATATTGCAGTCAAAATTATTTTCCTCAAGCACAGACCATATCAGTCCTCTACTCAGTCAATTTCAATGGATTCCTATTGTCTAGAATCAAATATGAATTCTTCTTTTTTATTTTAATAATTTTTATTTTTTAGAAAAGTTATCATGGTTACATGATTTATGTTCTTACTTTCCCCTTCACCCCCCAACCTCACCCCACCATAGTTTAAATATGTGTCATCGATCAAGACTCATTTCCAAATTGTTGATAGTTGCATAGGTGTGGTAGTTTCGAGTATACATCCCCAATCATGTCCGCCTCAACGCATGTGTTCAAGCAGTTGCTTTTCTTCTGTGTTTCCTTTCCTATAGTTCTTCCTCTGAATGTGGGTAGGGTTCCTTTCCATAAGTCCCTCGAAATTGTTATGGGTCATTGCATTGCTGCTAGTACAGAAGTCCATTACATTCTATTTTACCACAGTGTGTCAGTCTCTGTGTACAATGTTCTTTTGGCTCTGCTCCTTTCACTCTGCATCCATTCCTGGAGGTCTTTCCAGTTCACATGGAATTCCTCCAGTTTATTATTCCATCACCAGCATATACCACAGTTTGTTCAGGCATTCCCCAATTGAAGGGCATACCCTCATTTTCCAGTTGTTTGCCACCACAAAAAGCACAGCTATAAATATTTTCATATAAGTCTGTTTATCTATGATCTCTTTGGGGTACAAACCCAGCAATGATGTGGCTGCATCAAAGGGCAGGCAATATTTTATAGTCCTTTGGGCATAGTTCCAAATTGCCATCCAGAATGGTTGGATCAGTTCACAACTCCACCAGCAATGCATTTAATGTCCCAATTTGGCCATATCCCCTCCAACATTCATTACTCTCCCCTACTATCATTTTAGCCAATCTGCTAGGTGTTAGGTGATACCTCAGCGTTGTTCTGATGTGCATTTCTCTAATTATTAGAGATTTAGAGCACTTTCTCATGTGTTTATTGATAGTTTTGATTTCTTTATCTGAAAATTGCCTATTCATGTCCCTTGCCCATTTATCGATTGGGGAATGGCTTGATTTTTTATACAATTGATTTAACTCCTTGTATATTTGAGTAATTAGACCCCTATCAAAGTTTTTTGTTATAAAGATTTTTCCCAATTTGTTTTTCCCTACTGATTTTGGTTGCATTGTTTTTGTTCGTACAAAAGCTTTTTAATTTAGTATAATCAATCATCCCATTCACATTCAGAGTTATAATTATCAGTTGTGTATTTCCCAACATTTTGGTATCCTCTCTTAGTTCTACCCCTTCTTCTTAGGCTATTTCCTTTTAAACCAGTGATTTGTTTTAAACCAGTAACCCTTGTCCCCTCCCTTGATTTACTACCCTTTCTACCCCCTCCCTTGTTATTCCCCTCTTTTTATTTTTAAGGCCTAATGAATTCCCTCTCCCTTCTCCTCCCCTCCCTTTTTTGACCTCCCCACTCCTCTGCTCACCTTGGTTTATCCCTTCTGACTTTCTCAGTAGGGTTATATAGAGTTCTATATCCCAATGGATAAAGCGACTCTTCCCTCTCAGGGTTAATTACACTGAGAGTAAGGTTTAAATATTACCTCTTAATGCTCTCTTCCTCTCCTTCTTATAATAGTATTCATCCCCTCCCCTTCCCATGTCCTCTTTGTGTGTAATAGAATATCCTATTTTTCTTATTCATTCAAGTTTCTCTTGGTGTCTTCTACTATTCACCCCCCTCTTTCCCACCCACCCCCTTATCATCTTAGACTATTTAGTACTCCAACCTCTCCCTGTGAATAATTCTTCTAATTACTATAATAGTGGATACTATAATAGTGAATAGAGTTCACTACAGAGAATTACACATAACATTTCTCCGTATAGGAATACAAATAATTAGATCTTATTGAAGCCCTTAAAGAGGCAAATTTAAAAATAAGAGTTTTCTTTCTTTCCCCTCTGTTTCTTATTTACCTTTTCATTTTTCTCTTGATTTTTGTGGTTGGATGTTGAACTTTCCATTAGTCCTGGTCTTTTCTGTGCAAATACTTGGAAATCTTCTATCTTGTTGAATGCCCATACTTTCCCCTGGAAGTATATAGTCAGTTTTGATGGGTAGGTGATCCTTGGTTGTAGACCCAGTTCTCTTGCCTTTCTGAATATCATATTCCAAGCCTTGCGGTCTTTTAGTGTGGAAGCTGCCAGATCCTGTGTGATTCTGATTGGTGCTCCTTGATATCTGAATTGTCTCTTTCTGGCTTCTTGTAAATTTTTTCTTTTACTTGGAAGTTCTTGAATTTGACTATTATATTCCTGGGGGTTGTCTTTTCAGGGTTTAGTGTAGAGGGTGATCTATGGATCCTTTCAATGTCTATATTACCCTCTTGTTGTAGAACTTCAGGGCAATTTTGCTGAATAATTTCCTTTAGTAAGGAGCCCAAATTTCTATTAATTTCTGTTTTTTCAGGAAGACCAATGATTCTCAAATTATCTCTTCTAGACCTGTTTTCTTGATCTGTCAATTTCTCATTGAGATATTTCATGTTTCCTTCTATTTTATCAGTCTTTTGACTTTGCTTTATTTGTTCTTGTTGGCTTCTACTTGCCCAATTCTTGTCTTTAGAGACTGGTTTTCTGGTATATTGTTTTGATTTTCCTTTTTCGATTTGGTCTATCCTGTTTTCCAGCTGTTTGATTTTGGTCTCCAATTTGCTTATTAATTCTTTTGATTCAGGGGCATCTTTTTCTAATTGCCCAATTCTAGCCTTTAGAGACTGGTTTTTGGGTATAATATTTTGGTTTTCCTTTTGAATCTGGTCTATTTGGTTCTTCAAGGCTTCCAGCTGGTCATTTCTGGTCTTCAATTTGCTTATCAATTCATTTGGTTTCTGAACCTCACTTTCTAATTGTGAAATTCTGCCTTTTAAACAGTTATTTTCTTGCCAGTTCTCTACCATCTTTCTCATAATCTCAGATTTGAACTCTTCAATAGCTTGTGACTAGTTTTCATTTTGGGGGGAAGGTTTGGATATAATTACTTGTTTGTTCTCCTCCACTGTTTGCTCTGTTGTCTGGATTTTTTCTGTGTAAAAGTTGTCGAGTGTTAAAGATTTCTTCTTGATCTTTCTCTTCTGGGGTTCTTGTCTCTGGCTTGCCATTGTTAGCCCAGTGTCCTCTCAGTTTTATCCTCATGCTCAGGGTCTGTCTGGGCTCTTTGGGCTCCTGAGGTCTCAGGTCTAGTTGTTCTCAGGGTCAAGCCTCCTGGTGGTCCCCTTGCTTATTCCTCTGCCCGAAGCTCCTTTAACAGTCTCAGGGAGCTGCTTCCAGAGACTTGCACTCCTCTGCTCTGGGTCCCCACACACTGTCCGAGCCTGCACTCAGGATCCACTTCTGCAGCTGCGACTGTGCCTGCGCTCAGGGTCTGTGTTCAAAGTCCACACGTTCTTTAGCCTCTTGGGGTCTTAAGTCTTGCTGCTCTCAGGAACAGGCCCTGGTGGTCCCAGGTAGCTGTCAAGAACTTAATGGATGCCCCAAACTTGCTCTAGCTCGTGTGCGCTGGCTTTGGCCCTGTAGGTGGTGTGGGGGGGGGGGGAGGGAGTTGCTCAGCTCGCATTTTAGTGAGAGCTATTTCACCCCCTTATAGCATGGAAATGCCCCGATTCCATGTACCTTCAATGCTGCACCCTGTTATGGGGTCCCTTCGCTCCTTTGGATTTGTTTTTATGTACCCTTGAGGAGTCCTATATGTTTTGGTTAGGAGAGGTTAAGCAGCTGCTTTTTACTCTGCCTCCTTCTTAACCCGGAAACCCTCGCTGTTCTGAATTCTTCTTTTTAGCTTTTAAAGCTTCTCACAACCTTAACCCCAAACTGTTTCCAGCCTCATTTTTTATATTACTCTTCCTCTCATACTCTGTAATTTAGTCACTTGATTTGTTCTTTGTTCTTCATAAATAACATTCCATCTCTTTTTCCATTTCCATCTCCATTTCTTTCTCCTTCTCCATCTCCTTTTCTTTTTCCATGTCCATGTCCATGCCTATGTCCATGTCCATCTCCTTCTCCATCTTCTCAACTTTTCAGTGGCTGCCCCATGCCTATAATGGGCTCCTTCATCACCTTTGCCCCAAACAACCCCTCTCAGCCTTCCACACATACCCCTCAAGCACCACTTGCTCATGATCTCTTTCCTGATCTTGATCACCTCAACTGCTAGTGTTTTCCTTCTCAAATTCCCTTGCAATTATCTACACTGTATTCATTTGTATTTATTTTCTTCTTTATATTTTTCTATATATACTGATACATGCTGTCATTATTTTCCCTTTTAAGATATAAACTGCTTTCAAGGACATTGTTTGATTCTTTGCACCTGGATCTCCAGTGCCCAGGGCAATGCCTGAAACAAGTAACTGCTTAATAAATACTTGTCCAAGTTCTGAAGGACTTAGGGTAAAAAATGCTATTCACCTCCAGAGAAAGAATTCAGGGAGTCTAAATACAGATTGAAGCATATTTTTAAAAACTTTCTTTATTTTTCTTATTTTCTTTTGTTTTTTAGTCTGTATTTTCTTTCATAACCTGACAAATATTGAAATATGTTTTGCATGACTGCACACGTAGAACCTATATCAAATAGCTTGTCATCTCAGGGAGGAGGTAGAGGAGGGAGGAAGGGAGAGAAAGAATTTGGAACTCAACATTTTTTAAAAGAATGTTAAAAAAATTTACAAGTAATTGAGAAAAAGAAAATATTAAAATAAAAAAATAATAAACACTCAATAAATGACTGCTTTTGGTTAACTTGTTGAATGATACAAGCAATTTGCTTAGACAAAAATTATGGCCTCCATTAATCACAGATTCCTCTGACTCACGCAAAAGCCAATTCACACTTTATAGAAAATGTGGAACAAAGATAAAGAAATTCCATAGCAATGAAGGAACAACAGGACATAGTTTTCTGTATGGTTTTTGGATTATTTATTTACCAAAAGCACCAATAATTTGAGCACACCCTTGGAGAAGATAGGACTTCTTGGAACATTTAAACCACTCCCTCTCTTAATTTGGCTTGCCTTTCCACTGCCACTCTCCAAGGTCTCCACCCTGGAGCTTTCAGACCTTCCCTCATTCTTTCTCTGGGGCCCTCTACTCTTGCTGCCTCCAGATGCAGAGTCTACTAAGCTCCATTTGTCTGGAGCCTGTTCTAGGTCACTCTTGGAGGCTTATTTATCTATACTGGTACTGGCATTGCTGTTGGCTCTCCTATTGACTGTGGCTGTCTTTGGGGGCAATTATGGGGTAGAAGAAGTAACTTACTGTCACTTCTGACCTGCTCATCTTTATCAAATCTTTATCAGGTGCATTATAGAACTAACCAGATATCCAGCATGTAAATAGGTAAACAGTTCCTAGTCACTGCTATTGAACCAATCAAGTAAAGGCAGAAACTAGATGCAAACAACCTTGTCCATTTATTTGAGATAAAAAGTGCTTCAAAGCTATTGGATGGAATCAGATGACAAAATGTACTGACCTCTGTTGAAATCATTCTGCATACGTCTGGGACTATCTATCTATCTATCTATCTATCTATCTATCTCTAGATCTATATTTTGGAAAAGAGCATTTCAGCTAGAACTTTCTGGCATTTTCTAGGCATTCTACAAGAACACTAACTTTTGGTACCCAGAAGAGCAACATTCACCTAAAGGGAACTTTCTGAGGATTCCACAAAGGGAGGAAGAGCTTCTAACCAGAAGCTCCAAGTTACCCCTTTGTCACATATGTTCTCAAAGCTTGAGCTTGCTTTCCCCTGGACTCTGTGTATTTGTGGAAGAGCATGCTCCAGACTCTTGAGGGGAATATTTTATATCAATTACGTTTACTATACAGTGGTATACCACTCCTTTCTAAAAGCAAATTAACTCTGACTGGCCAATTGATAATCAATGGGGAACACACTAGTGAGGGCTCAGGAATAATGTTACTAGGAGACATCTCCTACCTCCTCTAGGTTACCCCTCAAACTCTCTTTGGAGACCCAACTTGCTTTTAGGATGGAGAACTAAGAAAGTAAAGCCAGAGAGAATGGTGTTAGCTAATTTTGCAACACTATTAGAAGCCTAGTGTTGTAGGTTTTCACTTTTACATAGAAATATAATATATATATATATATGAACATATATGTATGTAGGTATATATGTATAACATGCACCAAAACACAGAAATGTGTGTGTGTGTGTGTGTGTGTGTGTGTGTGTGTGTGTGTGTGTGTGTGGCCAAACCAGACCAGACAAAGCCAGATAAAACAAAAACAACCCCCCTAAACCTCATTATGTTCAACAGTCCTAAATGACCTAGTTTTCCTAGAATGACCTAAACTAAAGGTGTTCTGAAGACAAGCTGAATACATTTAAGAAGGACTGTGAACATAGCTTTCTGTTTGCTCTGAAGTCCATATTAAGCAATGTATACAACAAGCTCTGGCGACCAATTATTTAATTAAATGCTGGGAAAATTTTCAGTCAAAAAAGGCAATTACCAGGAGTTCCCAAGAGTCTCGCAATGTTTTAATGGAAATAACTATAGCATTTGCTTGTATAGCAACCAGCCAACAGCCTGAAAGTTGGCAAATTCATTTCCTCCTTGAGCTTCAGATTTTCCTCAGGAAAATAAGAATACTGAGTTGGCTCCCCGTTTATTCCTACTCTTGTACAAGGCCTCAGGGATACTAGTTCTATTACTAATCACTTATAACTTTTGAAGCCCTATTGTGTATATTATCTCAGTTGAGGCTCACAACAGCTCCAAAAGATAGTCAGAAATGAAAAGTCATACTAGCTTATTTGCATTGAGAAGCAGAATGGGAGTTGGTGGATATTGTTCTGGGTTTGGAACCCAAGAAATGTAGGTTCCAATCCTACCTCTAACACTAGTTGTCTGACTCTGGGCAAGTCATTTAGCATTTCTAAGCCTTCATTTCCTCATCTAATAAATGAGAATACTGTGCTGCCTTCATAGGATCATAGATTTAGAGTTAGAGGGACTTTGAATGGCCTTTGAGTCCATTATACAGATTCATTATACAGATGAGGAATCCGAGGCAAAGTGGTCTTGGGTCACATCGTTAATAAGTGTCAGAGGTAGATTTTTTTTAAATCCTCACCTTCCATCTCAGATTCAATACTCTGTATTGGCTCCAAGGCAGAAGAGTGGTAAGGGTAGGCAATGGGGGTCAAGTGACTTGCCCAGGGTTACACAGCTGGGAAGTGTCTGAGGCCAGATTTGAACCCAGGACCTCCCATCTCTAGGCCTGACTCTCAAACCACTGAGCTACCCAGCTGCCCCCTCAGAGGTAGGTTTTGAACCTGAGTCTTCCTGACTCTGAGTCCAGTACCATATCTACTCCACCATGCCGAGGATCAAAGGAGATAAGATATGGAAAGTCTCTGCCACTTTAAAGAAGTATATAAATGTGAGTATCATTTCAGAAACTGAGGCTATATATGGGAACCAAGAAAAATCTGATAAAATAGAGAAATTCAATCAACTCATTTGTCTGCCCTAATGCCAAAGATAATGTACTTGATTGATATTTTTTCTTGTAAACAATGAAAGAAAAGCATTTACTAAGCTTTAACCATATGCCAATCACTGTGCTAAGTGCTGAAGACACAGATTCAAAAGCAAGACAGTCCCTGCCTGCCCTCTGGAAGCTAGCATTCTGATGGGTTGGGGGAGTGGAGTAGGAAAGAGACCACACTTATAGGTGAGAGGTGGCAAGGAAAGAGTTCTGGTCTGGGAGTCACAGTGACAGGGAGTGGGCCAATGGGCAGTCTGCAGACGCGCCCTTTTCAGTGGCAATGTTTTTGACTTTTAATTACAGTTATAGAGAGGCACTAAAGTTTAATTGACAGCTTTTGTTTTTATATCCTGTTTTCCAACATCTACCCCACCAATGAATCGTCCTACATAATAAAGAGGAACAGGTCTGGCAAGCCAATCCACACAGCAACTGGGTCTGCCATCACACCTCCCACTCCCCTACCATCCCTCACCTCTCCAGCTAGAGGAGGGAAGGGTTTAATCATCTGTTCTCCTGCCTCAAAATCAGCCGGCAGCACCAGTTCCTTGTGGCTAGTAAGTGTTTAATAAATGTTTGTTGAACAAAATGGTCCAGAATCTGACTGCCTATTAATGTTGTTTGCTATTGAGTCACCGTAATCATTGGGTAGTTTCCTCCTGAGGGCCTTTGCTAGAGTCTTCAAGTGTTCCCAGGCTTCTCTGAGTTCTTCATACTTATCTTTTCTTAGTGCACAGTAGTATTCCATTACATTCATCGTTGGCCAGTCCACAAACACCTATTAAGTGCCTGCTGTGTGCTAAGGGCATGCACACATCACAATTTGCCGTCATTCCTAATCCAGTAGGTACCCACTCTGTTTCCCAGTTTTTTCACTCTGAATAATTTGGCACATACAAGAGTTTTCCTTGTATCTTTGACCTTTTTGATATGTATGGCCAAGGGTGGGATCACTGCGCCAACAGCTATGAACAATTTAGCCATTCTTCTCAAGTAATTCCAAATCGTTTCCAGGAAGCAGTCGGACCAATTGACTTGACAAAAACCAACTACTGAATTCACTTAGCCTTGTAAGGTTTTGTTGACGTGTTTAGACACAGTCTTTGGTTTCAAAGAAGCATTAGGGAGCTCAAAGGTGACCCCAAGGGGAACAGAAGACTATATGATGAATGGAAGCGGCCTATTGGATATTCAGATGATGACATACACAGGAAAAAGGGCATGAAGCATAGTCGCATCAAGGGCATGAATGAACAACTAAAAGGGGGAGACATTACTAATGCAGCAAAAGTAAACAGTATGAGGGCTACCTTTGCATTCATAAAACTGGGAAAGCCTCCAGTATGCTGGAGAGATTCTCTAGTTAGGCAGTTAGGTGGTATGGTGGATAGAGTATTGGAGATGGAATTGAAGAGACCTGAGTTCAAATCCCACCTCAAACACTTTCAAACTGGGTGACCTTAAACAAGTTACTTAATTTCTCTATGCCTCGGTTTCCTCGTCTTTAAAATGGGGGATAATAATGGCCTCTAACCTACAGGGTTTTGTGAAGATTACCTGAGATACCATACGTCAAGGATTTCCAAGCCGTAGAGGATGACATAATGTTAGCTAAGATTATTATCTCCTGGAGGGGATTTGTGGACATAACTTTAAAATCATGCCTATCAGACAGACTACAATCTGAACAGGTGGAGAGTATGGACACCGATGAGCTCTTGGAGCTACTCAAGTATGAAACTATAATTTAGGGCACGAGCTTTCCAGGCAAGGGCCTAATGAAATTTGTCTTTATAGTTCAATGGAACTTAGGACATTAACGGCACGATGGGCACCGTCCGAAAAATTAATTATCCTTGGAAATGTAGCAAGATACTAAATAAGGATAGGGTGGCGATACATAATTTGGACATTAATTACTTTCACTTTGTAGTAGCCATGACCTTGGTCTTGGTCGATGATTTTCAGCTCTGCAGATTTCCTAGACTGTGTGTGTTTTTAAGGTCTATATCAGTATACCGAACGCCTTTTCAAAGAAAGGAACCTATTATCTGCTCCATCTACTTGCCTCCTTCCATCTTTGTTTAGGATCAGGGAGAACCTTCACCAGGTGAAGTAGGCCAATGACATTTCTGCTCATAGTGAATTGAGAGTTGAAATAGAAAAGAAAAGGAAAGAGTAACTCCATTTTCCTTTCCATTTAAATCCACTAAAGCAAAAGAGCTGGCTTCCAATTCTCACTGCATTCTTTCTCGTCAAAGTGATCCTGGATAAGTCACCTAAACTTCTTTGGGTTTCTGTTTTCCTGTCTGTAAACTGGAGAGTCAGATTACTAACCCCCAAGAAAGTTTCCAGCTCTAAATTCTGCTTCTTATGAACCTAAGGATTCCAGCCAATGAGACCTCATCTATAGTACTTAAATACTGTTGTAGCCATTGGTATAGATCAGTGGTGTCAAAGCCAAAGAGAAACAGATCCTTGAAGGCTACAAATTGACTTAGGAAACTCCAAATTGGCATTATCCATGTCGTATTGCATTTTTATTTATTTTGGTAAATATTTCCCAATTCCATTTTAATGTGGTTCTGGCTCAGAACTCAGAAGTTTTACAGGGGCTGAGGGTTTGACACCTCCACTGTAGACTACTGTTTTGGAGGTCTTGTGATTTCACCATGTGAAAATTCTTTCTACCGATTCTTTTTCTTAAACCCTTAACTTCTGTGTATTGGCTCCTAGGTGGAAGAGTGGTGAGGGTGGGCAATGGGGGTCAAGTGACTTGCCCAGGGTCACACAGCCGGGAAGTGTCTGAGGCTGGATTTGAACCTAGGACCTCCTGTCTCTAGGCTTGTCTTTCTACCAATTCTGATCAACAGCGTGGCATGTAGTCTATCTATAGCCCTAGAGAGTTGTTGGGGGCTGAAAGATTGTGAAAATGCCCAAGGCAAATGGCCAGGCTAGCTGAGAGACAGAACTTGAACCCAAGACCTCATAACTCTGAGAATGGACTTCTATCTATCATAGCCTGCTGCCGTCTCTCTATGATGATCATCGAGCTAGCATATTGAGCAAAATATCAATTGTCCCATTTGCACTTTGAAATTAAACCCTAAAGTCAAAGGGCTGACCTCGATATCAAAGATGTGTCTACCCTAGTTAAAACAAGGAGTAAAAAATGAAAAGGGTTTCTGTTCTCTGGTGTTGACACTCGCTCTGAGTTCCCTGGCTTGCCCACTTCCCCAGAGGCTACTCATTTCAACATATAAGGTATCCCAAAAGTCTTAGTGTAGTTTGGCTGCACTAACAGTAGGATAGACGTGAGAGGTCAAACTGACTTTTGGGACACCCTGTAGATAGTATACTTAGCCAGGTTTTAGGGGTGAGCAAGAAGGAAGCTAGCTTAAAATTATGTCCCGTTCTGGTCCCCCTGACTGCCACCTCCCTTCTAGTCAGTACAGTAAGTTTATAAGTAGCCAGTATAAAGGAAAAGGAAGTAAATCGGCAAATGGAGGCAGCTGGGTGGCTCAGTGGATAGAGCACCAGGTCTCGAGCCAAACAAAGTCCTCTTCCTGTGTTCAAATCCAGCCTTAGACACTTCCTTGCCATGTAACCCTGGGCAGGTCACATAAACCTATTTGTCTCAGTTCTTCATCTATAAAATGAGCTGGAGAGGGAAATGGCAAACCACTCCAGTATCTCTGCCAAGAAAATCCCAAATGGGGTCACAAAGAGTTGAACACGACTGAAAAATAACTGCACAACAACAAAAGATTGCAAAAGGGAAGCCAGAAGTCATATACAGACTGTTCCAAAGATCAGAGGAGCATATTTTGCAAACTGTATCATATATTAACCAAAAATCATGTCCCTGAAAATGTAGGAGGCCATTTGTCTAGAGCCTTTGGCCTGATAAGCCGTAAATCTCAGATGAGTTCCAGACGGCTGCAGTAAGACCAGCAGGATGCCAAACGGTGCCGATAACTTGAAGATGACGTGGATAGGTTGACTTTCAAGTTTGATCGATAACTCTGAGATGATTTGGATATGTTCATAGACTAACCCCAAGATGGCACAGATGAAAGTTAGTCTGTGCCCCCCAACTCTAAAAATGAAACCTTAAACTCTTACTGGCCCTTCCCCCAAAGCATTCTCCTATCTCCTAAAGGTCCATGCTGCTCGAGTGCTCCCAACTCTGATCGACAACAGTTCCCTAACTTTCCCCCTCCCCGTTGTCTTCCCTATGCTTCCCATCTCGAGGCTTCCACACCTCTGCCTCTGTGCTGTTCACTCCTACGCTTTCTATGCCTTATTAAAATGTGATTGGAGCCTCACTGCCTGCTGCCATCATGGCCTTTCCCAGGGAGCAAACTGGGCATGCCTGCCCCCAGTTTATGATTCTATAATCTATGGGCCAAAGGCAATCTGTTCTTCTTACAGCTACAGACTGAAGCTGAAGCTACTAGTAGTCCTTTCCCCAGGGAATCCTCTTTCACTATATGTTATACTATCCACCCCTCTCACCTTCTCATAGTGGCTTTTTTTTTAACCTTACCCTTCACTGGCTAAACATTTTTAGATCTAGCAAACATTTAGGAAGCATCAGAGCTCACTTCTAGAGCCAGGGGGAGTTAGGAAGTCTGGCTCAGTCCCTGTTTTCATGGAGTTCATCATACCAGTACTGACCTGGGGCAGCATGGGAGAATTTGCTTTGACCTTTTAGGGATGTCAGTGGTCTAGATCAGTGATGGGCAAACTTTTTAAAGAGGGGCCAAAGGAAAGGAAATGCTCACCTGTCAGTCTGTTTCTAACGCAACTCTTTCCAAGTTTCATCTTATTGTATCCTACTCATTGTATTCGCCAGATTAGGAATAATGTCGAGGGACCGGATAGAACATTTCAGGGGGCTGCATCTGGCCTGTGGGCCATAGTTTGTTCATCACTTGTCTCTAGGGAATTCCTGTATAAAGAAACTTTCTCTGTCTACATATAGAAGTCCTTCTTTATCTTCCCTGCAATTGAGGCTTTAAAAGATTTCTAAAACCCTGAGAGGGTAAATCTGAGGTCACACAGCTAGTATGTGTTAGGTACAGAACTTGAACCCAGGCCTTCCTGACTCTTAGCCCCCAACTTATAGGCCACTCTGCCTTTCTTTGCCTTTTTATCCCTCTAAATTATTTGTCCCACTTTACCCCCATTGCTTAGCCCTCACCACTCTTCTGCCTTGGAACCAATATATAGTATTGATTCCAAGATGGAAGGTAAGGGGTTAAACAAAGAAACAAAAAAATAAATAAATAAACAAAGAAATAAATTTATTTTTCCCTGAGCCTGGAGAGAAAATTACTGGAGAAAAAGCATTGCAGAACCATTTCTGATGATGCTGGCAGAGGAGAGTGGTTACCTTTGCCCCCTCATATGGGCTTTGAGGATGACTGTCATTTGCAATGGAGCAGCTATACGTGAGGGAAAAGGGATGCCAGCTAGCCATATATTTCAGATCCCTTTTTTAGCTTCCTCTCTTCCTCTACCCTTACAATTCAGATCTCCAAGAGGGAGACCAGAGGCTCTAAGGATGACAGGGGTTCACATGAAGAGATTCAGGCATTACGATCAGTGCCACTGCATAGCCTTGCCATCATGAGCCTAGAGCAGAAATAGTGTCAGAAATGGTCCATCTAGGGACTTACCAGTTCATGATCCCAAGAGTGGGTAAAATGCTAATATAATATAATAAGATTATATTATAATATAATAATCCCATTATTCTTCTTTATTTTTTAATTGATTTATTTAATTAATTACTTGAGAAGATTTTTCCATGGTTCCATGATTCATGTTCTTTCCCTCCNTCTCTCCTCCTCCTCCTCCTCCTCCTCCTTCTTCTTCTTCATCCTTACCTTCTGTCTTAGTATCAATTCTAAGACTAAAAAATGGAAAAGACAAGGCAATTGGGGTTAAGTCACTTGCCCAGGATCACACAGCTAGGAAGTGTCTGATATCACATTTGAACACAGGACTTCTCAACTCCAAGCCTTTTGCTCTATCCACCTATATAACTTTAGGAACATTCTTTTTTTTTTTTTTAATTTGAAATTTTTATTTAATTAATTTAGAATATTTTCCCATGGTTACATGAGTCACATTCTTTCCCTTCCCTCCTCCCACCCCCCTTCCTTTAGCCAATGAGCAATTCCACCCGGTTTTACATGTATCATTGATCAAGACCTATTTCCATATTATTAATATTTGCACTAGGGTGATCATTTAGATTCTATGTCCCCAATCATATTCCCATTGAACCATGTGTTTAAGCACTTGTTTTTCTTCTGTGTTTCTGCTCCCACAGTTCTTCCTCGGAATGTGGGTAGTGTTCTTTCTCATAAGTCCCTCAGAATCATCCTGGATCATTGCATCTTTTTTAAACCCTTACATTGTCTCAGAATCAATACTGAGTATTAGTTCCCTGGCCGACGAGTGGCAAGGGCTAGGCAATGGGGATTAAGTGACTTGCCCAGGGTCACACAGCTAGGAGGTGTCTAAGGTCAGATTTGTACCCAGGACCTCCCATCTCCAGGCCAGACTCTCTATCCACTGAGCCACCTAGTTGCCTCTCCTCCTACATTATTTTTCTACCAGCAGTGTGGTCAGGACTCCTTTTGGCTGTACCCAGGAGGAGGGAAGAAAAGGAAAGGAAAGGGCTAGGTATATGTTTCCATGCCCAAATGTTTGGCATACTTTTCATTTCACTTAATTCTATGCACAATTAGCTCTGTGATCATAGCTTGCTAAGTCTCTGAATATTCACCAGTAGATCAACTGAGCAGATACCAAACAGGGTGGGAACTAGATGCAGACGATAAATCGATAAATCGCAGGGTTTCACATTTGAAAAATCTAAGCATTACTTCATTTCATCTCCGACCTAGACTAATTTCATGGTCAAAAAGAGGTTAATCAAAGTTGTTTGAAGCCAGTGGAGTAAAGTGGAAAGACCACTGGATTTTGAATCAGTGGACTTGGGTTCAAATCCTAGCCCAGAGGGGGTAATACCTATATGACCTTGGGAAAGTCACTTCATCTTTCTAGGGCTGCTTCTTCAACTGTAAAATGAGAGGGATGGACTAGTCGGCCTATAATCTATGATCCTAAAACCAGGTGCCTTTCTTTTGGTGAAAGAAGAGAGGCACACAGATATTAACTAAGTGCCCTCTGGTGACCAGGCTCCTAGGAAAAGGAGATCTAGTACAACCTAGTACATGAGTCTGAGAAGTTACACGGTGACACAAGAAGAGCACAACCTGGTGGTCAATTCAGATACTGCGCTCAGCTCATTCCATGACTTGGCTTGATAATTGAAGAGACACTTTGACTTTCTGTAGGATTAAGGGTTATAGGGTCATACGCTGAGAGCTAAGCAAGACCTGAAAGGTTATTATCATATATCTCCCTCCACCTTTTATAGTGGAACTCCTTGAGAAGGCCATCTCCACTAGGTGCCTCCCTTTCCTCTCCTCTCCTTCTCTTCAGAGCCCTCCATAGTCTGGTTTTGAATCTCATCACTCAACTCTTCCCTCTGAAGTTAGCCAAGATCCCTTCATTTCCAAATCTAATGACCTTTGCTCATTCCTCCTCCATCTTGATCTTTCCGCAGCCTTTGATACCACTGATCACCTTCTCTTCGTGGATACTCTCTCCTCCCTATGTTTCATTACACTGCTTTCTCTTGGTTCCTCTTCTTTCTTTCAGACCAGACTTCTTTGCCTTCTCAGTCTCCTTTGCTGATTCTTCAACCATGCTACCTCCACTAAGGATGGATGCCCTCAAGGTCCTATCCTTGGCCCTCTGCTCGTTTTCAATTTCACTTCCTCACTTGGTCATCTCATCATCTTCCATGGATTCAATTCTCATCTCTACGCAGATGATCTACATATCCATCTCCAATCTCTCTCCTGAGCTACAGTCACTAATCATCAATGATCTATTGATCTCAAACTCACAGTCTTCTAGGCATCTCAAACTCAACATGACCAAAGCAAAACTCATTATCTTCCCATCTCCCAGCCCAATTCTAACACAAACTTCCCTATTATTATTTTTAAACTCTTATCTTCTGTCTTAGTGTCACTTCTAAGACAGAAGAGCAGCAAGGGCTAGGCAATCAGGGTTAAATGACTTGCCCAGGGCCACACAGCTAGGAAGTGACTGATGTCACGACTCCAGACCTGGCACTCTATCCATTGTGCTACCTAGCTGTCCCCTTTCTTCTTATAATAAGAATGTCATTCTCAACTTCTTCCTCTCAATCATCCAGAGTTAATCTGTTGCCAAGTCATGTCATTTCTCATTTCTCTGTCACATAGAAAAACATTCCTTCGTGCTTTTCACTCACACAATTAATACTCTAGTTCAGGCCCTTATCACCTCTTACCCAGATTATTATGAGAGCCTTCTTCTTTACCTTAAGCCTCTCCTCATTCATTCATGTGTGCATTCATTCATTCTCCTCATTCATCCTCATCCATTCCCTACTCAGATGCTAAAGTGATTTAAAGTGCAAGTGGGACCATGCCACTCCCCTCCTCAATAAACTGCAGGGACTCCTTCTGATCACTGGATGTTCCTAATACTCAACACTCCATCTCTCATCTCCATACCTTTGCACTAGCTATCCTCCATGCCTGGAAAGCCCTGCCTCGTCACCTCTAC
Organism: Gracilinanus agilis; assembly: GCF_016433145.1. Taxonomy (NCBI): domain Eukaryota; kingdom Metazoa; phylum Chordata; class Mammalia; order Didelphimorphia; family Didelphidae; genus Gracilinanus; species Gracilinanus agilis. Next base: position 38,561,446 of record NC_058136.1, on the reverse strand, counting down.
TGTTTAGTTTTTTCTGAATTCATTCAAGACTCAACTCAAATGCAGAGCGAAAGGAGCAGAACCAGGAGAACATTGTACACAGAGACTGACACACTGTGGTACAATTGAATGTAATAGACGTCTCTACCAGTAGAAATGCAATGGCCCAGGACAATTCTGAGGGACTTGTGAGAAAGAATGCTGTCCACATCCAGAGAAAGAACTGTGGGAGTAGAAACTGCTTGATCACGTGGGTCAATGGGGATGATCGGGGATGTAGACTCTAAGCCATCACTCTACTGCAAATATTAATAATATGGAAATAGGTCTTGATTAATAACACATGTAAAACCCAGTGGAATTGCACGTTGGCTATCAGTGGGGTGTGGGGGAAGGGGAGGGAAAGAACATGATTCATGTAACCGTGGAAAAATATTCCAAATTAAATAAATAAAAGTAAGAAAATAAGAAAGACTCAATTCAATGTCCACTTTCTGCAGAAGGCCTTTCCCTATTTCCTCCACTCCCAACCCCATCCTCCCCACTACAAGTGCCTTCTCCCTGAAATGATCTCTCATTTACCCTGCATATGTACTTATATGTACTTAGCTTTTTGCATGTTGGCTCCCATATTAGAATGTAAGCGCCTCGAGGGCAGGGATTATGTTTTTGTCTTTCTCTATATCCCCTGGGCACAGACCCTGGCAAACAGTAGATGCTTAATAAATGCTTTCTGATGAAATGATCTAATATTCCCTCCTTCATTTTATGAAGGCAGTGCTCAGGCCACACACTGAAAGGCATCCTATGTCAGGGGAAGGGGCCAATGTCATGATAAAATACGTGATATTACATTAAAAATGAACTTGACGGCAAATCATAATGATAATCAGCTGTCAAAGACTTAGCTCCTCTAATTAATAACAAGATTGATATAGTGCTCCATGGCAATTCCAAAGAACTTCTGATAAAAAATGTTCCCTACTTCACTTCCAGAAGGAGAACTGGCAAACTCTGAGTACGAATTGAAGCATATTTTTCCCCCTTTTCTTGTTTTTTTTCCCCCAAGATGGTTAATACGTAAATAAGTTTTGCATGACTTCATTAATATGGGTTTTGTATTTCTTGCCTTCTCAATGGGTGGGGAAAGGATTGATGGGAAGGAGAAAAATTGGAAGTGAAAATAGATTTTTTAAATTTAAAAAATGTATATTGTTACCTAAAAAAAAATGTTAGTTTCCAAACAAAGTACTATGTGAGGCCTGAAGGGTAGGAGTTATTGCAAAGAAGGAACAGCGTCATGGAGGATGGAGCCTTTGGGTTGAGTTTTAAAGGAAAGAAATAGGTAGAGAAGAGCAAGGAAAGGCAAACCTTCTAGGCACAAAGGGCACCTTCAGCACTTTGAACAAAGGTCTGGAGGTGGGTAAATGCAGGACCAGGAAGTAATACAATCTGGCTAGAGCTTTGAGTGTATGGAAGAGACAACTATGAGATAAGGTCATAAGCACAGTATCTCAGAATTAGGATGGCCCCACCCTTAGGGGCCATCTGCTCCAACCTGTTCCTGACCATATGCCTGACAAATGCTCATCCAGCTTTTGCTTGAAGACCTCCAATAATGGGGAAGTCACCTCTCTCCCAAGGCAGCACACTATGATTTGGGGAAGCTCTAATTCTCCTAAGGTTTTGTCTGACACAGAACTGAAATGAGAAAGTTGATAGTCTGTGAGGGACCTGCAACACTGGTCAAAGCAGCTCGGCCTTTAGTCAGGGGGCAAAAAGGAGCGAATGAAGGGGTTTAAGCAATTGCTCGCCAAACAACAAGTAGGAATGATAGAACCGGTCCTATTCATAAGGAATATTAATTTGGTGGCTAGTATGAAAGATGAATTGGAAGGCAGAGGTAGCGAATGTTAGAAGGCCAAGTACAAGGGAAAAGAGGACTGAATTCAGTCAGAGGATCTGGGTTCAAGTCTCAGATCTGCTGTTCACGTGACCTTGAATATATCCCATTATCTCTCTAGGTCATCTCAGTTCCCTCAACTACAAATTGAGGTGACCAGATCAGATGATCTAGCTGGACTCTTTCTAATCTAAATCTTTCATTCAATGTCATCTTAGGAGGTTACTGAAATAGCTCTGCCAAGTGCCTATTGATTCTCGAGTGTGTCTTCTAGCCCTGCTTCTGTGCTGACCTTCAATCCCACATTTCCTACTTCCCTCAGACATCTCCAACTGGATGCCCAGTACACATCTTACACTCAACTTGGCCAAAGCAGAACTCATAATCTTTCCCCTAATCTCTTCCTACAATTCCATATACTGTGGAGGACACTGCCGGCCTTCCAGGTCCCCTTCTTTCCATTGATACGGCTGCCACCCTGGTACAGGCTTTTATTACCTCATGCCGGGACTGTTGTAGGAGCCTGCTGGTGGATCTACTCATCTTAATCAAGTCTTTCCACACTCTATCTTCCATTTAGTCACCCAAGTGGCATTCCTAAAGTGCAAGTCTGATAGTGTTATCACACACACACACACACACACACACACACACACACACACACACACACACACGTACACGCACACACACTCTCAGTCACTAAACTCCAGTGGCTCCTTATTGACTTTAAGATCAAATGCATCCTCTCCTTGACATTCAAAGTCTTTCTAACCTAGCACTTCCTACCTTTCCATTCTTCTTACGCCTTACTCCTCGACCTGTAACTTTCAATCCAGTGACGCTGGCCTCTGCTGTTTCATGAACGAGACATACCATCTCTGGGAACCAGGCATTTTCTCTGTTGGTACTCCATACCAAGAATGCTTCATCTCCTCATCTCAGGCTTATTTTTAAGTTCCAGCTAAGATTCTAGCTTTTAAAGGAAGCCTTTCCCAGTTCCTCCTAATTCTAGTACTTTTCCTTTGTTAATTCTTTCCTATTTATCCTGTATAGAGTGTATTGGTTTGCTTGCTGTTTCCAATATTAGACTGAGAGTTCCTTGAGGGCAGGTACGTCTTTTAGCCTTTCTTTTATCCCCAGCACTTAACACATTACTTGGCATTAAGTAGGTGCTTAATAAATACTGATTGAGAATGTAAAGGAATTCTCTACTAGCAGCAATGCAATGGTCCAGGACAATGCAGAGGAACTTATGAGAAAGAATGCTCTCTACATCCAGAGGAAGAACTGTGGGAGCAGAAATGCAGAAGAAAAACAACTGCTTGATCATATGGGTCAATGGGAATATGATTGGGGATGTAAACTCTAAGCGATCACTCCAATGCAAATGTGAATAATATGGAAATAGGTCTTGATCAATGACACATGTAAAACCCAGTGGAATTGCGTGTTGGCTACGGGGGGATGGGGAGGGTTTGGGGGAGAGGGAAAGAACATGAATCATGTAACCATGGAAAAATATTCTCAATTAATTAACTTTAAAAACCTCACAAAATAATTAATTAAATAAATGGATGCTGATTGGTTGTTTCATTGCTTGCTCCCTTCTCATAAGATAAAAAGGATCATAGATTTAAAACTGGAAGGGACCTTGGAGGCTCTTCATTTTACAAATGAGGAAACTCAGGCATTGAGGGAAGGGATTTGGCCAGGGTTGAACAACTAGTCTGTGTCTTAGATGAGATTTGAACCTAGGTTTTCCTGACTCCAAGGTCAGTGCTCCTAGAATGAGTGTAGATGTGATTTTCCTGAAACAAGAAAATATATCCAGTTCTTTTCTACTGCATTAGGAAGCAAATATCTACTAGGAAAAAATTATTGAGGTGTGTATTATGTGCAAAGGCCTGTACTGGATGCTAGGGATTTAAAGATGAAACAAGTACTCACCCTCAAGAAGCTTATGGTCTAGTAGTATACATTCAGCTGGAGGATTCTTTAGTTGAAATAACCAATTATTGTAGTGACATTCTCATAACCATCCTTCACCATATCTACACAATACAAATTTTGCTACAACAAATACCTGGTGTAAAGATCAAATCAAAAAGTATAAACCCGAGAAGTCATCCTTTTAGACTGACGGTGTCATCTCAGTGCATCATACAATTCAAAATTTTACTAATGAAACTGCCTAGCTCTGCTGGTGTTGACATCTGGTTAACAAACCAGGGGAGGAAGTCTATGTTTGCCTGAGATAAGGTTCAGATTAAAAAATTAGGAGAAAAGTCAGGCAGAGAAAATTTCCTGCTAGATTTTCCGCTATAAATGGGAATTATAATGAAATACACAATGAATAGCTATAATCTAGTCATTTGTAGTAAATAGAGTTCTACCTACCAGGTTTGGAACCTTTGAAAATCTTCACTAGTAAATGGTGACACCTACTGGCACAGTTAGAAATCTCCAAACGACATGGAACCAGATGAGGTCATTAACCAGCAGTTCCTCTTGAAGATTATGCTGTAGCAAAAGAAAGAAGAGAATGGAAAGAATTATTGGGGTGCTTCCAGGCCTAATCATCACTTTTCCACCTGGACAAAAAAATGGGTCACTCATATGAGCGTTTTCCTCTCCTTTAATTTTCATGTAGTAGAAACATGCCTACATTTATTGGGATTGTGGGTATGCAGTTTGGCCAGAACAGCAAGAGAGATGGTTCCATATTGAATAGAGGAGAATGAAAATAGAAAGAATTTCTTTTAGAGACACTAACAAACGAGAATGAATTTAGAGGTGGTGAGAAGACTCAAAACCATGCCATGGGACTGATGCATTGTTGGTGGAGCTATGAAAACATCTAACCTTTTTAGAGTTCAATTTAGGATAATCCAAAACCAGTACATTCCCTTTGACCTTGAAACCCTACAGCTAGGCAGTTCCTTCCACAAGGAAGTCAAAGAGAGCAACACAAGGTCCAAAATAGGCCAAAATATTCATAAGAGCACTCTTTGTGGTAGCAAATAATTGGAAACAAAGTGAAAACGCACTGACCGAAGACTGGCTGAAAAATAAGAATGTAAAGCAATATCGTTATATGTAATAACTATGAGGAATTTAGAGAAAAGTAGGAAGATTTATCATATCAACTGATTCAAAGTAAAAATACAAGAGACTACAGCACACAGACACGATATTAATGTAAATGAGAAGATGCCCAAAAGGATATTGAACTCTGAGTGTGAAAAACCTGTGAAGGTCCTAGAGAAGAAATAACAAAACCTACCTTTCTCCTCATTGCAGATAAGTGGTGGACTACTAAACAGAATACCCATGCCTTGTCTGAAACAATCTTTACATCAGACACTTTGGCTTAATTGCTTTTCTTTGTGACAAAGGTTGCTTCAGTTCAGGGAATTGGGTTGGGAAATGAATCTGATTGATAAAAAAATAAAAGCTCCAATAAAGTATACTTTTTAAAAGGTACCTAAAATATGGTTGAAGGAACCGGGGATACTGATCTTGGAAAAAAAAAGAAAAGAAAATTTGGAGAAGGTATGATAAGCATGATAGTTATCTTCAAATGTTTGAGAGGCTGTCATCTGAAAAAGGGGTTAGATTTATTGGTGTGACTCTAGAGGGCAGGCAGGAAGTCAATAAACATTTATTAAGCATCTGTTATGTGTCAAGCTAAGCCCTAGGGATACAAAGAAAGGTAAAATATAGTCCCTGCCCTCTAAGAGTTCGTAGTCTAATGGGGGGAGAGAAGATACAAACAACTATGTACAAACAAGCTATATACAAGGTAAATGAAAAATAATCAACAGAGGAATTGGAAAAGACTTCCCGAAAAAGGTGGCATTTTAGCTGGGATTTTAAACCAAGAGATAGAACTTGGGGCCAATGGGTTGAAGATGGAGGGAGACAGGTTGCTGTCTAGTACTGTATTTGATCAAAAAAATTTTCCAATAATTAGAGATGTACAAAAAAAAGGATGTCCAATAAACTGTTGGTGAAGTTGTGAGTTGATCTAGCCATTTTAGCAAATAATTTGGAACTACTCCCTCAAAGTCACTAAAATATGACCAAAGCAGACCACTAGTAGGCCTTATATCCCTCCCAAATCAAAGAAAGACCCATGTATACATAAATAATTGCAGCAGCTTTTTTTTATAGTGGCAAAGAAGTGGAAACCAAAGGGCTGCCCTTTAGTTGGGGAATGACTCAACAAACTATAGTATGTGAATGTAATGGAATATTATTGTGTCGTGTGACAGCTTTTGAGGGACCTGAGAAAACTTTTATGAACCTACATGGAAAGAAGCGAGCAAAAACAAGAGCCTTGTTTATACAATAACAACATTGTAAAAACAAATAATTTTGAAATACTCAAGGAGTATGATCAATACAATGACCAATCACAATTCCAGTGGACTTATGCATGCTATTAAACTCCTGAAAGAGAGATGATAAACATCAAGATGCAGAATGAGACACACATTTTTGGACATGGTCAACACAGGAATTTGTTTTGGTTGACTACACATATTTGTTATAAGGGTTTGGATTTTCCTTTTTTTCCCCAATGAGGAACGGAGGAATGAGGGAGAGAAAACATGCTTATCAACCAAAAAACAAATTTTAAATAAATGTACAGTGTGCCTATCACTGAAAGTGCACACCCAAGTTTGGATGATCTGAAGTCAAAAATATTACAAAAGTGAGTCCTGTTTAGGGTCAAAAATCACACTAGATGACCTTTGAGATCCTTTCTAATACTAGGCTCCTAAGATTCCATCTCTTTGCTATATAGATAATGCCACTGATGCAGTTTATCTTCTAGGTTTTGCATGAGAATCTCTCCAGGGTTTAGTTTCCTTCTCTGTAAAATGAGGGAGTTGGACTAAATGTTCTCTAAGGTTCCTTCTTAGCTCAAAATTAGATTCTATGATTCAGTGAGATACTGTACATGAGCCAGCAAAATGTGATTCAAACGAAAAGCATTATTATTAAATTCGGTTAGCGTTTATTAACACCAACTGTATGCAGAGCATTATGCAAAGGACCAGAAAAAAGTATGAATTGTACATAATAATAATGATAGCTAACATTCATATAGCCCTTCAAGGTTTACAAAGCTCTCTGAAAACATTATCTAATTTTATTTTCACAAAAACCCTGGAGATAGTGCTATTATCAATCCCTTTTTACAGATGAAGAAATGAAAACTGAGAGAGCTTAAAGGACTTGCTCAGAGTTTTGTTGTTCAGTCATTTTTCAGTCATATCCATGATCCCATTTGGCGTTTTTTTTTTAATTTGGATTTTTTAAACTTTTAATTTTTTCTGAGCGATATATGTATTATCACACAAACATTTCCATATTATTAATTTTTGTGGGTTAATCTTATAAAACCAAAACCCCAAATCATATACCCAAATAAGCAAGTGAAAAATTGTTTGCTTTCATCTGCATTCCTTCTCCAACAGTTCTTTCTTTGGAAGTGGACAGCATTTTTTTTCTGTAAGTCCTTCAGATTTGTCCTGGATTATTGTATTGCTGATAGTAGCAAAGTAGTATTAAAGTCACATTTAATAGTTCCACAATATTTCAGTTACTGTGTACAATGTTTCCCTGGTTCTGCTCATTTCACTCTGCATCAGTTCATGTAGGTCTTTCTACTCCTTTCTGAAATCATGTTCATCATTCCTTATAGCACAATAGTATTCCATCACCATCATATACCACAATTTGTTCAGCCATTCCCCAATCAAAGGACATTCCTTTAGTTTCCCATTCTTTGCCACCACAAAAAGAGCAACTATAAATATTTTTGTACAAACAGGTCCTTTCTCGTTTTTTAAATCTCTTTGGGATACAGACCTAGTAGTGGTATTACTGGATCAAGGGGTAAGCAATCTTTTATAGCCCATTGGGGATAATTCCAAATTGCCCTCCAGAATGGTTGGATAAGTTCACAACTGCACCAACAATGCATTTTTTTTATCCTGGGACTCAATTCTAGGAGCATAGGGCCACAACCAGTAGGCAATGGGTCACACTGTCGCTCAGGGACACCCAGTGTCTGAGCCCGGATTTTGAACCTAGGACCTTTCCTCTCTAGGCCTGGCTCTCAATCCACTGAGCTAGCCCAGCTGCCCCTACTTAAGGTTGCAGTTTCTTTAGCAGATGTAGTTTTACAGGGTGGGGTTGCTAGCCCCACACCCAACCCTCCTCCTTTTTCATCCGGGCAAGGGACCATCCTTGGCCCAGGAGTGGTAAGGGTGGGCGATAGGGGTCAAGTGACTTGCCCAAGGTCACACAGCTGGAAGTGTCCGAGGCCGGACTTGAACCTAGGACCTCTAGTCTCTAGGCCTGGCTCTCAATCCACTGAGCCACCCAGCTGCCCCCAACAATGCATTAGTGTCCCAATTTTGCCATATCCTCTCTAACATTTATTATTTTCCTTTACTGTCATATTGATCAATCTGATAGGTGTGAGGTGGTACCTCAGAGTTGTTTTAATTTGCATTTCTCTAATCAAGACGGATTTAGAACATTTTTTCATATGATTATTGATAGCTTTCATTTTTTCATCTGAAAACTGCCTGTTCACATGTCCTTTGACCATTTATCAATTGGGGAATAACTTGGATTCTTATAAATTTCACTTAGCTTTTTATATATTTGAGAAATGAAACCTTTATCAGAGAAATTTGTTATAAATCTTTCCCCATGTAATTGTTTCCCTTCTAATCTTGGTTGCATTGGTTTTGTTTGTACAAAACCTTTTTAATTAAAAATAATGAAAATTATTCACTTTATATCTTTTAATGTTCTCTATCTCTTGTTTGTCACAAATTCTTTCCTTCTCCATAGATCTGACAGGTAAACCATTCTATACTCCCCTAATTTACTTATAATATCACCCTTTATGTTTAAAACATATGGCTATTTTGACCATATCTTGGTATAGGGTGTGAGATATTGTTCTAAACCTAATTTTTGCCATACTGCTTTCCAGTTTTCCCAGCAGTTTTTGTCAAATACTGAATTCTTATCCCCAAGGCTGGGATCTTTGGGTTCATCAAACACTAGACTGCTATGGTTGGTTACCTCTTATCTATTCATTTGGGTTTTCTTGCCAAAGACACTGGTGAAACGGTTTGCCATTTCCTTCTTCAGCTCATCTTACAGATGAGAAACCTGAGGCAAACAGGGTCATACTGCTAGTGAGATAAGATTTGAACTCTGTTTTCCTGAGACCAGTACTCTTTCCATTGCACCACCTAGATAAGAAATTATTCTGGCCCTCATGGGGCTTAAAATCTAGTAGGGGGATATGACACAGACACAGATAAGTATCCTTTAATACTTTCAGTATCTGTGGTTTTATAGGCACAAGCATTTACACCTCCTCTGACGCTGGCATTGGCAGTCAAGCTTTATGAGGCCCTATATCAGAAAAAATTCAACAGCCTGCCGTCAACCTGGTAATAAATCTCTGGAACTTAGCTAGGCTGGTCTTTGGGCAACAGACCCTAGCCCACCACTGGGAGAAGGAGAACAAGACTACCTGCATCCAACAGACCCTGTACTGAACTCATACCCAGCCTGGCCACCAAGCAACAGCCCATGCCAGCTAGGGACCATCACGACTCATCCCCAAAGCCTTGCCTCACTTGACCACCATCCCAGGTAAAGTTATAGACCCAAACTTCACCTATTCTCTCAGCAACACCCCTTCTATCTATTAAGCCACACCGTAGCCTGGTTCTCTTTTGTAGCCCCAGCTACTCTCCCCAGTATCCACTGTACCTTCTCTCATGCTCCCAGCATACTGGTCTTAAAGTAAGCCATAGTACTCCTTGCTTCCCGTTATCATGTCTAGATTCTCCCTTTGCCTCCTTAGAAATGTTCTTTCTTCTCTTAGAGTCCACACCATTAAAATTTTCCTGTACTATGCTCATTGTATGCCTGTTGGCTGTAGAAAGCCAAGCCCAAGACGTTTCCCTTCTTTTCCCAAGGAGTTCAGCAGCTGACTGGCAATGTTCCTCAGCTCTCCAACTCGTACCCTTACACCAGAATATTTCAGCATTCCCTTTCATGCTTGCTCAAATGCCCTAACCTCCCATTTCCTCAACCTCCTTAGATTCCGTGACGTATTCTAACTCCACCTCAACCACTCATAGGGATGGAAGGTCACTTGCTAGATTTTGCCATTACCTCTAAGGGCTCCTTTTCCCTAATTAGAAACTCTTATATGTCCCTATCTGATCATAGTCTCCTATCATTTCACATTGCCCTATACTTCATTCCTCCTAAATCTATTCTTCACTTTCATTGAGATCTTGAATCCGTCCACTCAGCCATTTCTCAGGTCATTCCCTCTGCTTGATTTCACTTCCCTCTTTCTCCACCCTCAACCCAATAGCTATCCATTTCAATTCTACACTATCTTCTTCTCTCAAATCCCTTAGCCCTTTGTCCTGTCACCATTTTTCTCTTGCCGAATTTTAGCCCTGGATTATTCCCACCATTCACTTCTACCACTCTTACTCACAAGTAGCCAAATCAAGTTGGAACAAGAGCCACAAGTGTGCTGACTAGACACATTACTGATTTATGCTCTTCAGCTCAACTGGGCTCTCACTGCAGCAAAGTTGTTTTTTCATTCTTCCCTAATTATTTTCCTATCTCACTCCCCTCAGAAGCTATTCCAAATCTTCTTGCAACTCCTCCTCCCTTCCTCTCTCTGATGAGGATCTTTCCTCTTACTTTACTAAAAAAAATCAAGGCCATTTTACATAAGCTCCCTCTTCTCTCAGTCTCATAATCTCGAAATTTCTTAACATCATCTCTTATCCTGTTTGTCTTTCTCTCAGTATCAAACAGAGGTAGCTCTTCTTCACAGAAGTCAATCCTTTTATAAAAGCCCTTGATCTGATCCCTTCAGTTTTTTTAAACCTTACCTCCCATCTTAGAATCAATATTGTATATTGGTGCCAAGGCAGAGGACTGGAAAGGACTAGGCAATGGGAGTTAAGTGACTTGCCCAGGGTCACACAGCTAGGAAGTATGTGAAGTCATATTTGAACCCAGGACCTCCCATTCTCTAGGCCTGGCTCTCAACCTACTGAGCCAACTAGCTGCCCCAAGTTTAGCTGATTTTAACAGATTGTATCCTCAGCCACACATCACTCTCTAAAATCTTCAGCTTCTCCTTTTTAATGGGTTCCTTCTCTGCTACTTTTAAATATTCCTATCTTTGCCATCTTTAAAAAAACACCCTTCACTAGACCCTACCATATTCTCAGTCTTTGTCCTATATATCTCCTACCTTTCTCAGCTAAACCCCCTGAAAAAGTGGTTTACATTTGCTACCTCCAATTCCTTTCTTCTCAGTCTCTAAACCCACTGCATTCTGTATTTGAACTTCATCATTCAACTGAAATTGTTCTCTCCAAAGTTGATAACAATCTCTTAATTGCCAAAACTGATGATCTCTTCTCAGCATTCACCTTTCAATATGCTGCATCTGATGTGGTTGACCAACTTGTCTCCTAAAATTCTCTCCCCTCTAGGAAAGAGAAATCTACAAAATTCAATAAAGTTAAGCTGTTTATATTCCTATGTGGGAAGATGATACATATAACTCCTAAGAACTATATCACTATTAAGCTAGTTATAAGGAATCTACATAGACAGAGGGCAGGGCTATGAGTCAGTTATGTTGGGATGATCTCTAAAAAAAGAAGAGGTGAGAGAGAGAGAGATATGCACCAGGAGAAGGGAGAAGGGAGAGTTAAGTAGGGAAACTTTTCTCACATAAAAGAAGATTGCAAGGAAGAGTTTCTACAGTGCAGTGATGGTGAACCTTTTAGAAACAGAGTGCTGTGACCCTCTCCCACACTGAGTGCCAGGCTTGTTCTGCCCCCACCCCTTATCCCACATAGGGAAGGGAGAAAACACTCCTTTTGGGCTGCTGGGCAGAAGAGCAGGTAAAGTGAGGAATGTCCTTAGTGAGTGTAGAGAGGGGGAGGGGAGTGGCACAAGGGCTCTGCTCCCCTCCAGCTCTGCTGCTTGTGAGCTGCCCACCTTACCCTCTGTGTGCTCCTACTGGGCTGCTAGACAGAGGGGTGGGTGAAACGAAAAAATGTCATCAGGTGTGGTTGAGAGGGGGAGGGGAACAGCTCCATCTGAGTCCCTCTGCCTTTCTAGTAATGAACGGGGGGGGGGGGGGGAGGGCGGCACATGCCCACCGAGAGTGCTCTGCATGCCATCTCTGGCACACTTGTCATGCCATCACTGCTATAGTGGATGGGAAAATGAGGGAGGGATGGCAGAAACTGCTTGAACCTCACTCATAGGAACTGGTACAAAGAGAGAAGAAAGAGAAGAAAACAGAATGGAGGGAAATATACAATTAGTAATCATAACTGTGAATGTGAATGGGATGAGCTCATCCATAAAATGGAATCAGATAGCAGAATGGATTAGAAACCAGAATCCAACAATATGTTGTTTACAAGAGACACACTTGAAACAGAAAGATACACATAAAGCTAAAATAAAGGACTGGAGCAGAATCTATTATGCTTTGGCTGAAGTAAAAAAGTCAGAGGAATTTCAATCATGATCTCAGACAAAGCAAAGGCAAAAAGAGACCTAATTAAAAGAGATAAATCAGGCAAACTATATTTTGCTACAGGGTACCATAGACGATGAATTAATATTGAAAAGTTTTACAACAAATTTCTCTGATAAAGACATCTTTTCTCAAATATCTTGGGAACTGAGCCAAACTTATAAAAATAAGAGCTATTCCCCAATTGAAACAAATAGGCACTTTTCTGAAGAAGAAATCAAAGGTATCTCTAGTCATATGAATTAAATGTTCCGAATCACTATAAATCAGAGAAATAAAAATTAAAACAACTCTGGGGTACCACCTCACACCTTCAAAAAATGACAAATATTAGAGGAGTTGAGGGGAAATAGGTACACTGAGGGCAGCTAGCTGGCTTAGTGGATTGAGAGACAGGTAGAGAGGTGGGAGGTCCGGTCCTGGGTTCAAATCTGACCTCAGATACTTCCTAGCTGTATGATCCTGGGCAAGTCACTTAACCCCCATTGCCTAGTCCTTACCACTCTGCTGCCTTAGAATCAATATTAATTCTATTGGTTCTAAGATGGAAAGTAAGGGTTTTTATAACAAAAAATAGGAAAACTGATTAAAATGTTGGTAGAGTTTTGAACTCGTCCAACCATTCTGGAGAATAATTTAGAACTATGCCCAAAAGGGCTATAAAACTGTGCCTACCCTTTGACCCAGCAATACCACTACTAGGTCTATACCCCCAAAGAGATCAAAGAAAAAAGAAAAGGATCTATATATAAAATATTGATAAGTAGCTCTTTTTGTGGTAGGAATGAATCAGAAATTGAGGAGATGCTCTTTAATTGAGGAATGGTTGAAGAAGTCGTGGCATGATTGAAATGGAACACTATTGTGCTATATGAAATAGGGAGGAGAGTTTTAGAAAAAATGGCAAGACCTATAGGAACTAGTACAAAGTGACATGGGAAGGAGTGGGAGATCATTGTGCATAATCACTGCAATATTATCACTGTGAAGGACATGGCTACTCTAATCAAGACAACGACCCAAGACAATTCCAAATGACTCATGATGAAAAAAATGCTCTCCACCTCCGGAGAGCAAACTGATGAACTCTGAGTAGAAATTGAAGTATAATTTTCTTTTCTTTTTTTTTTAAACCCTCACCTTCCATCTTAGAATCAATACTGTGTATTGGCTCCAAGGCAGAAGAGTGGTAAAGGGTAGGCAATGGGGGTCAAGTGACTCGCCCAGGGTCACCCAGGCAGGAAGTGTCTGAGATCACATCAGAACCCAGGAACTCTTATCTCTAAGCTAGGCTCTCAATCCATCGAACCACCCAGCTGCCTCCTGAAGTGTAATTGTCTTATTTTCTTTATTTATTTTTGCGATATGGCTAATACAGAAATACGTTTTGCATGATTTCACATGTATAATTAATTTATATCATTTTGTCTGTCTTTTTAGTGGGTGGGGAAGAGGTGAGAGTGAGGGAGAGAATTTGAAACTCAATTTAAAAAGAAAATAATGTTAAAATTAAATAAATAATTAAAGTAATTTTTTAATTTATTGTGAGGAGAACACAGGCTTTATTAGATTGCCAAAGGGGTCCATAGCAAGGAAAATGCTAAGAACCCCTGCTCTCTCCCCTCTCTCAGTAACCTCATCAGGCCCCATGAGATTAACTATCATCTCTATGCAGATAACTCCCATATATCTACATATCTAACTTCCTTCTCCTCCCCCTGGGCTTCAATCCTGTATCCTCAATTACCTATGAAACATTTCGAATGCATATCCTAGAAACATCTTAAACTCATGAATGCGTTCAAAACCAATCTCATTATCTTTCCCCCCAACCCACCCTTCTTCCAAGCTTCCTTATTTCCACTGAAGGCACCCGCATCCTTTCAGGGTCTCAGATTCACAATCACGCCCGGGCCATTATTCTGAACATTATTCTAGGGGCCCGCCTTGCCCTCTCCCATGTTTGGTCAGTTGCCAAATGTCGCTGTTCCATCTTTCACAATATGTTTCCAGTGTGGCTCCTTCCCTCCACTTCCACAGCTACCTCCTTAGTTTGAACCTTCACTGGCTCTCCCCTACCTTATTTAAGCAGTATCCTACTGGGTCTCCCTGCCTCCAGTCTGTCCTCCCTCTAGCCCATCCTACACTCTACCCAAAGTCATTTTCATTAAGCTCAGATCTGACCATGTGACTCCCCTCCTCAACCAACTCTAGTGGTTTCCACTTGCCTCTGGAATAAAATGGAAATTTCTCCATGGAGCTTTTAAAGCTCTCCACAATCCAGCTCTCATCTACCTTTTAAGGCCGACTATGCCTCAAACGCTCCTATACTCAGATAAACGGACCGACATGCTGTTCCCCATACACGACGTTCCATCTTCTGCCTCTAAACCCTTTCACTGGCCATCCTCCATGCCAAGCTCCTTTTCACTCCTTTCTTTTTGTTTTTAAAACCCTTCCTTTCCATCTTAGAATCTGTACTAAGCATTGGTTATAAAGCAAGAGAGCAATAATTGCTAGGCAACTGGGGTTAAGGGACTTGTCCAGGGTCACACAGCTACGAAGTGTCGGTGTCTCTAGGTCTGGCTCTCTCTTCCCTGGGCCACCTACCTGCCTCCGTGCATTCCTTTTTTACCCCAGGATCAGAGAATTCCTATTGTCCTTTACATTTTTACATGCAACTTAATAATTACATCTTAAAAATGCATCTTGGGTGCCATTTTCTGCTTGTAGCCTTTCCTGATTGCCCTCAACTGTAAATGCCCTTCTTCCCAGACTGACTTGTATTTAACTACTTTATGTATGTAGATAGATATGTGGATGATATGATATGTGGATAGATATGTGGAAGAATGATAGTGGAGATTGATCAATCTTTGTTCTTCTATCCCACAGTGCCCACAACAAAGTAGGCACCTAAAAAAATGCTTGTTAACTCACTGATTGACTGATTGGTCCACCTAACTCAGCTTTTCCAGCTTGGAAAGCCCTGAATTCCAGAGCTTGAGCTTCTCTGGTGTAGTCTTTGAGGCCTCAAAGTAGGATATTACTGAAAGACAGAAAACTGGAATACAGGACAAGGCCATTAGAATAGTGTAAAGCAAAGGACTTTGGGGAGTGAGAGGCACACAGAGTGAGGAAGCGACTGGGAAAATCAGGTTCCCTCAAGGGAATCTAGGGCAGCTAGGTGATGCAGTGGATAGAGTGTTGGACCTCACATCAGGAAGATGACATCAGATCCTGAGTTCAAATCTAGCCTCGGTTACTTATTAGCTGTGCAGTCCTGAGCAAGTCACCTCACCCAGTTTGCCTCAGGTTTATCATTTGTAAAATGAGCTGGAGAAGGAAAAGGCAAACAAACCACTCCAGTGTCTTTGCCAAGAAAATCACAAAACGTCAGACACGACTGAAAAATGACCAAATAATAACAAAAGTAGGGAATCTTTCTTCACAGGGCTGCTGTGTGGGAAACCTCAGGAACTAATCTGAGCTTTTCTTACTCTTGGCTAAATACACATGCTGAGTCTTTTGAATTTTGCTAGTGAAGATGGACATTCCTAATAACCCTCCCACTTCTAGGCTCCTAGAGTACCTAAAGACTACCCACAAGCATGTTGCAAGGATGAAATGAGATGATAATATAAGTAAAATGCTTTGGCACTTAAAGTTGAAGGTAAAGTGTGCCAAGGACAACCCCATATCCCTCATGGCATTGACCAGAATGTCTTGCCCACAATTAGGTACCTGACTACCATGTGTTTTTCATGGGAAGACTTCTATGAAGGGACATGTAAAATGAAGAAGTCAGAGCCAAAAGAATGATCTCCACAGTGACGTAAAAGAAGACAACTTTGGCGAGCCAGAGAACTCAAGTCATGCATAATGGACAGTGTTGGCCCTAAATTGTTCAACTCGAAAAACTCATCATACAACAATGGAAGATCATACAGTTGGGGCAGGGCAGAGTCGTGTGTAGAAATCATTCCAGAAAGTAGTTCTGCATAGTGTTTTAGGAGAATTTATTTTGGTGAGCAGAAGCTGGGTTGTTTGTTGAGAAGTCTTTGCTACGTCAGAACAGAATATCATCGAGAAAGACTGCATCCTCTGTGTGTTACAGGTCACTGGATATTGTTTTTGAGACTCCATGTGAACTAAATTAATTATCTAGTGGCCATGAAGAATGGGGTGAAGGGAATCCTGATTTTTTAAAAAAAACTGCTACTAATAGCAACAATTCACAACTCTATAGCACTCTGGGGTTTACAGAATACTTTCTTTACTAAAAATTTTTCATAAAGTAGTTGGTCCAACTATGGTTACTGCCATTTTACAAGTAGGGACTCTGAAGCAGAGAAAGGCTAAGACACAAAGCTAGTAAATAGCCAGCCTTAGATTGGAACTCAGGTCTTTTTCCCTGCAATTCAGTGTTCCTGCCACTGCATCATACACTGACTTTCAAGTTTTGATGAATGGATGGATAGATGGATGGGTGGGTGGGTGGATGGATGGATGGATGGATGGATGAATGGATGGATGAGATATTCCAAAGTTCCTCTTGCTCTTCACTCATTTTAGCTAATCCCAAATCTGAGCCCATATTTTGCCCAGATCTATTCATACCACCTCAAAAAATTGACTCCACATATTGAATTATATATATCTAGTCCCATGCAACTTGGTCTTTACCATAAAGACTCAAAAAGGGACACTCTCCTGGTTTCAAAACCCATGGACAGATTTATCTCTTGGAATTGGTGTGCGTGTGTGTGTGTGTGTGTGTGTGTGTGTACACGTGAGTGCCCGCTAATGAAATAGATGCTCTCAACTTAAAATTCAGAGCAGTGGAGTTTGACATTCTTGGGAGATAGGGAAGAGGGAGCTGATGGGAAGTGGGAGATGAAAGAAAAGGTTTGGGTTGCAGTAAGCAGGTTTTATCCTAATCTGTTTTATCCCATAATGTCAATCCACAGGAAATCACTGGGCTGGGGAAGAACAGTCACGTATCCAGGGGGTTTGATTAGGTCCTATTTTAGTTGGATGGGATAGAAATGAATATAGCAAAAAGTCTGCTATTCTGGAGTGGTCACAGGCATTTCTCTGAACTGATAAGGAATCCTATTTCTAAACTGCTGGAGTGAAGCTGGGAGTCTTTTCAACACAATTAGCTTTTCTAGCAGCTGATGCAAAGCATGTAGGATGATAGACTGTGAGTGCCCATCTCTCTCCTGAATACCAGCCCCACAACTCCAACTGCCTGCTGGGCATCTCCACCTGGGTGTCCCATAGGCATCTCTGATTCAACATTCTGGAAGCAGAATTCTTTCCCTCCAACCATCCCTTCCTCCATACTTCCCTTCTTCTACCATTTGAATAGTCACCTCTGTTTGCCACCTAAGAGTCCGATTTGACTCGTCCCTCTAATTTGCCACCCCCTCCCCTCTAATAGCCAACATCTCTTATTGCCTGTCCCTTTCTCTCTACTCATACCACAACCAACCTGGTCCTCGTCACCTCTCACTTCAAATAGTGCAGTAGCTTTCCTATTGTTCTCCATGCATTCAGCCTGTCCCTTTCCAATCTATCTTTCATGCAGCTGCCAAACAAATATTCCTGAAATGTAGGATTGGTTATGTCACTTTCCGGCCTCGTTGTTTAATTTTTTTTCAATCTGTATTGCTATATATTGTTGTTCCACACCATATACTCATACACACACACATTTTACAGATGAAGAAACCGAGGCAGGCAATGATGGAGTGGCTTCCCCAGGGTTACACCACTCGTAAATGTCCAAAGAAAGATTTTAATTCAGTTTTTCCTTACCCAAAGTTCAGCATCCTACCTGATTTCTCTTCAATTTCCACTCCCACATTATCCAGGAAGCAGACTCCTAAGACGGCTGAGTCCCAAGCAAGGCAGATTTGATTAAAAGGAGAAACTTCTTTCTTCTTCAGTCAAGAAGGTTAAGAGCTGCCCCTTCAATACTCATAAAGGAGAATTAGTTGGTTCTCCAGGGCAAACTTCAAATAGCTGGCTACTCTGGTCTATCAGAAACCATTCCAGTGTAAGGACTGTCCTGAACCTCTCTGGAGAATTGCGGAGGAGAAAGAGGCTTCAGAAGCTAGTTAATTGGGCTTCTCGAAGGCAGGGTCTGCTTCATTTTCTTCTCTGTATCCCAGAACCCAGCAGAATGCCTTTGCACATAGAACATGATTTAATAGAAATACTTGTTAGTTTAATCTAGTTCAAACTCTTCCTTTTATGGATGAAGAAACAGGTGATATCTTTGCCCCAGGTTACCCAACTACTTAAGGGCAATACAGAAACTAGGCTTGTAAACTCATGGGATGTCAAAGAACAGAGAGTTGGGAGAGAATTTAGAACAAAGAATGCCGGAGTTGAGAGGGACTTGAAGACAGAGAATGTCTGAGATGTACAGAGCCTTGAATGGTGGAATGTCTGAGCTCCAAGAGACCCAGCGACAGGGTTGGAAGGATCTTTGGAAAATAGGATGTAAGGGTTGGAAAGGACCTTAGAGCAGAGAATGTCGGGACTGGAAGGCAACTTAGAACACAGAATTATATAGCTGGCAGGGATCTGAAAACCTGAATCTCAGGGCTAGATGAGACCTGAGAACAAAGATGTCAGGGATGGAAGATCCACTAAAAATAGCATGTTAGAGTTGAAAGGGTCCTGAAAACAGAGAATATTCAGGCTGGGAGGGATCTTTGAATAAAGGATGTCATAGGTGGGGAAAACCTACAAATGTCAGGGCTATAAGGGACTTAAGAACAAAGAAAGGATCCTTGAATAGAGAGTTAGAAGGGATCTGAGAAAAGGGAAGACCTGAAAACAGACAATATTAGTGATGGAAGGAGCATAAAGACAAAGAATATCAGAGCTAAGAACATAGTGCGAGGTCAGGAAGGGAACTTGGAACACTGAATGTGAGAACTAGATAGGTTCTTGGACCACTAAATGCTAGAAAAAATTTAAAACAGAGGGTGTCAGAGCTAGAAAGGATCCCAGAAGAGAGAATAGTGAAAGCTGGAAGAGACTGGGGGTGGGGGAGGTCAGAGCTACAAGAGAAAAGTTCATAATCAGAAGGGACAGAGAATGCCAATGCTAGAAGGTAGAACGTCTGAGCAGGAAGGGATCTTAAAACATAGAATGTCAGCTCTGGAAGGGAACTTAGAACATAAACCGTTAGAGCTAGCTAGAAGAGTCCTTTGATCATAGAGTGTCTGAGCTGGAAGAGTCTTTTGAATATAGAATGTTAGAGCTAGAAGGGATCTGAGAAAAGAGAACGTCAGAGGTGGTCAAAAAGCATGATAGCAAATAAAAGAGCTGGATGGAACCTCAGAAAAAAAGACTATCCTGCCTGGGAGGGATCTGAAAAGCCAGACTGTAAGAACTAGAGGGACCCTGGAATGCTAGAGCTGGATGAGGGTTTAAAACATAGAATATTAGAGCTTGGAAGGGACGTGAGGAAAGGGAATATCACAACCAGGGAGGGAACTGAATACAAAGAATGCCAGAGCTGCAAGAGACCTGAGAACCTCAGAGCTGGAAGGGGCCTAAAAGAAAGACTGTTCCGGGCAGAAGGGACTTGAGACCAAAGAAAGGCAGAAATGGAAGAGAGCTGAGAATACCGAATGACTGTGCTGGAAGGGGCTGTGGAATGGAGGATATCAGAACTCAAAGGCAAAATATTGAAGCTAGAAGAGGCTTCGGAAGAGAGAACGTCAGTCCTGGAAAGAACCTTAGAATAGAACGTTTAAGGAAAAGACCTGAGAACAAGGAATGGCATAGCTGGAAGGGTCCTGGGAATAGAACACACAAGCTGGGTAGGACTTTGGAAGGTAGCATTTGTGAGGTAGAAGGGTTCTTCAAACACTGAATGGCAGAGTTGGAAGGGAGCTAAGGCCAAGGTAGGTTAATGCCCGAAGAGACCTGAGAACAAAGAATGACAGCGCAGAGAGAGACCTGAAAACACAAAATGTCAGAGCTGGAAGGTTTCTGAGAACAGAGCTGGCCGTGCTGGGTGGGGTTAGGAAGGTGGAACGTGGACTGGGGCCTTAAAACACAGATCGTCGGGGCAGGGGGCTCGAGGAGAGGAAGGGAAGGCAGAGGACGGATGTTAGAGCTTAGAACGTCTGCCTAAAATGGCAAGGGCCCGAGGAGCGACAATGGCACGGCTGGAAGGGACGCGAGATGCTGTCTAGTCGAAACTCCCCATTTGAGAGTCAAGAAAAGAGAGCCAGGGAGAGGGGTGGAAGGTGCGGGAGAGCCTGTCCAAGGTCACCCAGGTAGAGTTACAGAAGTGGCCCTTAGCCGCAGCCCCCCAACCGCCCACTCTAGTGCAGGACTTTGGAGGGCACGAAGCCGTTGGCCCCGCTGCTGCTGAGGGCGGAGACGGGGCCCCTCCCTTGGGAGCCAGGCCTGTTAGCCCCACTGGCACCCCCGCCGGGATAACAGGCGATCGCAGGTGCCCCCCTGACCGAGCCCTGCCGCCCCCTTCCCAGATCGGCCGTGTCCAGGGACCCCAAATATTCAGGAGGGAGTAGAGGCTGAGTGGCGGGAGGGAAGGGGCGAGGCCCTGCGTCCATTCATTCTCTGTCCACCTGGTGGGCGCTGCCACCTTTGCCCGGGTGCCTCGGCCAGCAGGAGAGCGGCGGGGGCGGTTCCCAGTTGCCTAGAATGGCCCCAGGGCAGCACGTTTATCCCTCTCCCACTCCCTCCCGCCAAGCGTACCCCTCCAGCACTTTACGCCGACTCAGTCCCTAGGCTCGGAGAGAGCGAGCTAGCGAGCGGCCAGCGCGCCCCGCGTAGGAGAGCAGCCCGCACGTATCCAGGCCCCGCCCCCTGGCCGGCCTACTTACAGCATTGGCCGGCCCGCTTGTCATTCCCACCGTGGCTCCCATTCATGCAGTTTGGTTGCGTCTTGGTGTATTTGAGTGTTTGCAATAAAAAGGGCTTTTAATTTTTGGAGGTGCAAGTCCGGCTGCAATTAGTTCTCGGGAAAGTCTCCCGCCCTGCAAACAGCCGATCGCGGCGAGCTTTAGCTCTCGCTTTCTCCCTTGCAACTGCAAGCCACTCATTCCGAGGTGCAACTATGCCCAAAAGAAAGGTAAGTGCGGGCAAGAGTGGGAAGGGTCAGGAGCCGCTCGCCTGTCTATTTGAGCCCGGGCAGCTCGCGCTGTTTCTGGGCTGGAGGCTGCCAGAGCGCTCTGATGCATGTGCCGAACTGGAGTAGGCAAAGGAAGGGAAGGCGAAGAAGGCTCGAGGATCGGGGCTCGGGATCGAGTCTGAGGCTGGGGCTGGGGCTGGGGCTAGAGCTAGAGCCGGGCTCGGGGAGCGGGCGCCGGTGTTGGGTGAGCCTCTCATTGCACTTCGGACGGCTGGCTTTACCAGACTCGGAGCAACGGGCGCGGGGTCTCCATGCTGGCTCCCTTACAGCCCTAGCGCCGCTGCCTCCTCCCCTGCGCACCCCGATTGGTGAGCCGGGGCTCCCGCCGGCCACCCTGCCAGGCACCAGCCCCCTCCCTCTGCCTCGAGCTTTTCTCGGGCAGCCAGCTGGATCCTCCAGGAGGGAGATTTGGGGAGCGATCCCTGCGTCTTTCTCTAGTATTTGCCTTTGTTCTCCCTTTTTTCCCCCTCCCTCCTCCACTTCTGGTCGTGCCAGATGGCTGTGCAGTGGTAATTCTGGGCCATTAGGCGGCGCAGATTTTGCAACTGTCCTTGAGCAGGGAGAGAGATTCACAGCCATAATTAAGAACTTCGGAGGGAGCCGAGCCATCTCCGGGTCTCCTAGGAAGTTCAGGTGCTCTCAGAGGCCACCTAAAGGAGCCAAGGGAACAGAGTGCAGGGGAAGCCCGGAAACGGCAATTGCAAGGGTTTGGGGGAGCCCGTTCTGCAAGATCACTTAGCTTCTTGCCAACTCTCTCTCCTAAACTCTTGCAAAGGTAACTCCCCGACTCGACTCCAAGAGGAGACCGGAGACCTGTGCCGGGCGCGCTCGGCGCGCCCCAGGCTGGGATCTGGGTGCCTCAGGAACACTGCCTAATTGCCCCCCCTTCCCGAACCCCTTTACCCCCTGAGCCAGAGCCTTGATCCCTCGGGGATCCCTCGGCTGTGGGTGTAGACGGGGTGGCGTGGGGGTAAATCCTGCATTTCTAACCCCGCCAGCCCCAGCCGCCTGCTGCAGAGTCCTATGGGGTTCACTTCATGGGAGTCATCCTTGAGCCGAAGCTGACAACAACCTGGTTGTTGCAGGTAATCTGGCGGGAAGTTTTTAAATTGCCCGACGTCTGGCTTGGTGACGCACTGACGCTGGGACCAAGGGGCTTTTTTCCCGAGGCTTTGTGGGACTTGTAGTTCTTTGGCACAGGATTTGGAGGTGAAGGTAGGGCTGGGGGGACCGGCCCCCTTAGCCTCAGTTGCTGGTGCACCTGAGGAGAGTGAGAAAGAAGGGGCTTCCTGTAGGAAAAAAAAAAAAGCGCATTAACACTGCCCGGTCCTTCCCGCCCCCTCCTTTTTGTTGGCTCGAATACTGCCGAACTTCAGGTAAGCGCAAGAGGAGTGGTAAGGAAGGGTTTAAAGGAATGGCTGGTTTTTGCTGGGGAGCAAAGATTGGGAAAAGTCCGGAAAAAGTTCTAGAGATGGCTGTGGAGCCAAGTCTCAGGTCGGCACTTCAGGCGACTGGGCTGCGCCCTGCATTCTTACAAATAAGGCAGTCGAGTCTTTGGGCTGGACCCCACCAAGTACCAAACGCTATGGGGCTCTTCTTGTCCTCCCCTAAGACTGGGCAGGGGCCATCTTCTCAAGTTGCCTTTCTCTTTTTTCTTTACAGGCAGCCGTTGAAGGGCAGGTAAAGGAGGAGGTGAGTTTGCTTTGTCATAACACTTCAAGGAAAAGCTCAATTCTTACATGTAAGGTGGATACAGCAACACACATGAATGATGTGCCCTTGGCACCAGACATAAAGCTTAGCTGAGAGAGGAGCTCTGCCCACGGACACTAGGAGGGGGAGAGGATACCCACATAAGTATAAAACCCAGACGGTGCACATGTTAAGGAAAGATCTCATCATCTAGGTTGTCTAGGTGTCCAGAATTGCCTTCCCGGGTCAACTTGGCATTCTGGGAAGTGTAAGGGAGAGAAGGGGGAAAAGTAGAGAGGCAGAAACAAAAATGAAGCCTGAGGGGGCAAATGGAAAGTCTCAGAGGGGAGGTAGGTGGGTCACACTTCACAGGCAGGCAGTCCTGTTGACAATTTACAAATGGGTGGCACTTGAGTTGGGCTTTAAAGAATGGGTAGGAATTTAGTGGAGGAAGAAGAGGAAGATGGCCATGCCAAGGACATACATGACTAGCAAAGGCAAAGAGGCTGCAGAGTTCTGGGAATGTTTGGGAGGGCAGGGGAAGCCAGGCAGAAAATTGTCCAGTTTGGCTACAGCGCAGATTGTGAAGAGGGGAGTAATAAGCCATAAGGCTGTAAAGGTAGGATAGAAACAGAGTGGAGAGAGCCTTGAATTCTAGCCAGAGGTACTTAACCGACTGTCAGCATAACCGACTGACATGGGCCAAATGTCCACCAGTTGTTCTTAATATAGCACAACTAATATGAGCTAACTGTCCATCGGTTATCCCTCAGACAGTTGAAGAATAGCCACTGGGGGGCCAGCAGTTTCCACTTGTAGCCACACGATGGTAGAAGTATGTGAGCGAGGTCCCCCCATGCCCACCCACCCAAGAATGTGAATTTATGAGACAATATCAACAAGAGTCACACAGGATTGGACAAGGGTGGATCCGCATCCTCACAGTTGGTGGGAGAACCCCCGTCTCCAGAATCAGAGAACTGTTATACTACAAGCCAACCAACAGTGTAGCAATAAGATTTCTTAGAAAATATACCTGGCATGAAAGCCTTCCAATTGCAAGGCACTCGACACTTTATTGAGCTGCCATATTAAGATCTGAAAAGAACGTGTTCTTTACGTCAAGGGGGGCTGTTTGTTACTAATCACGGTGCTAATTTAAACCAGCAATTAGGAGGTAATTAGTATCATTTCCAAATTATTGAAGTGTCATGCCAAATTGAACTCATTTCCGACTGAATGCTGTAGATACAGTGTAGATTGCAGCAAAGCATTTGACAAAGTTCCTCTTGCTACCCGTAAGAACTAGATGGTGATATGGCAGGGAGGAGATGGAGTTAGACAGATTCGGAACCGGATGAAGGACCAGACCCAAAGAGGAGCCATTAGTGGCTAAGGGTCAGCTTAGAGGGAGGGTTCAAGAGGTATCCAAAAAGCCTCCACTTGGCCTCGGCTCTAACCAATGACTTGAATAAAGTCAAAAAGCTTTAAGAATAGCTCATCCACTGGATGACAGTCAGGATTCACAAAGATCCTGACAGGCCAGAATTCGGGGCTGAATCTGGTCTGATGAACTTGGACAGAGAATAAGATTTATCCCTGGGATGAAAAAAAAAATCCACTTTGCAAGTACAAGATAAGGAAGGCATGGCTGGCCACCACTTTGGTGGAAAAGATTTGAGGGATCTCATGGACCTGAAGCTCCATGTAAGTCATCGGTTATGATAGCCAGGAAATTGGATGCCATCCTGAGCTGTATTGACAGAACAGGAGTACATAGAGGCAGGTTACAGCTTCACTGTCCTCTGCCCTGGCAAGACCAGATCTGAAGTGTGGTGCTCACTTGTAAGGTCCACATTTTACAAAGGGCACTGATACCCTGGAGAGCTCCAGAAGCTGTCAGTCACCATGATGAAGGGCCTCAAGAAAATAGCCTATAAAGACGGATTAAAGGAACTGGGGGTGTTTCTCTTAGAGGAATGAACATTAAAATAGCTATATTTAAGTATTTGACAGGCTAGCGTGGCAGATAGGTTCATTTTGTTCTCATTGGCCCCAAAGAGTAGCCCTACAAGTGGTGGGTGAAAGTGGCAGAGAGGGAAATTTAGCCTTGATATGAAGAAAAACTCTACTAATTAGAGCTGGTTAAAAGTAGAACGGACCACTGTGAGAGAGAGTGAGTTCACATTCACTTGACGTGACCAAGGGAAACCTAAACATCCACTTGTTGTTGGCATAACATGGAAGGGGTCCTTTATCAAGATATGAGTTGTCCCAGCCACCTTCAGGTATCTTCCAGCTGGGAGACTGCATGATCCTCAGGTCACAGGTAGTGGTGGGGGCAGCGGGGGGGTGGGGGGGTGCGTGGGAATCTAAATTGTAATTGCCCTCACATTTTTGAACCCTAAATTCACAGTTTATTTAGAATACCGCAGAATCTCAGTATGAGAATGGCTCTGAAAAGGGATCTTGTCCAACCTACAGCTGACCCCCCCTCCGCCCCCTCGCTCCAATTCCCCCCAGAAGCAACAAACTCCCCTGGGAGTGTAAAAAATAAAATTAACAGTAGCAAGCTCCAATTTGTCGTATTTCGTGTAAATATGAATAATCCTTGCTTGGTGTAGGTTTCCCTTTAATGGAAATGTTTTTTGTTTTATAGCCAAAGAGACGGTCACCTAGATTGTCTGCTGTAAGTATTGCCTGTTTTCTCTGGCGATAACAGCCGATCTGAACAAATGAGACTATCGTGTTTAGTGTTGGGCTTACAGGGGAAATTCTAGGAAAACACCACCGCTTGGGAAATCTATCATTTCACTTGTGTTTTAAGTATATACATTCCAGTTGGTGGAACAGTTGGATTCCCTTGTTTGTGAGTCATCTTTTTGCAGTGACAGATTTGTTTCTACATTTCTCTGACCTCTGGTTTTTTTTGTGTGTATGTATATATGTATATGTGTGTGTGTGTGTATATGTGTGCCTATGCAGAAGCCTGTTCCTCCCAAATCTGAGCCCAAAACCAAAAAGGCAGCAGCCCCAAAGGTAAGCACTGAACTCTGAATCTCAAAAGAGCAAGATGTTTCTCTCTTGAAATACATTATCAGTAAAACACGGGCAATTTGGCTTTCTTTCTTTAAAAAATGTACTTTCTTCTTCCACCCCATGTCCAAGTATAAGCCTCTTGGACAAGAGCAATTCCTTGCTCCGTGTTTCCTTTTGTGTTCACTGTGTTTTGGCACTTAAAAATAACGCGTTGACCTTTTCGAGGAGACAGATACAAATGGAAGCTGGAAAAGACCCATTAAGTGATCATGTTCGTGCCTTTGGCAGTGTACCGGAACACTGAGGCCATACGGAGGAGGAAAAAGAAGGGGAAGAGCAAAACCGCCAGTGGACATAACGAACGCTTTCTACACGGGCACTTGGGTGATGTGGCTAATGCCAGTGTAGAAATAGTTACAGTGTCAGGCTGAACGCTTGCCTTACTCCTGGGAATATTTTGAGCATTAGTAGTAGATTTAGACCTAGAAGGTACTCTGCTTTTAATTGCTTTTAATTTCCAAGAGGTGACGTGGCTAAGATATTTGGCATGTTAGACTACTTCCTAAGAACAAGTTTGGGGAACCACTCTCTGACCGGTTGACCTTTTATAGGTACAAATATCTGAAAACACACAAAAGAGTCACTGTCGCCCATTAGCCAACTGAGTTATAGTCTCATGTCAAAGGACAGTTTCGTGATCCCAGGCACTGCCTCTCCACAAGACCAAAGCACCAGGTGGTTTGATCGATTCATTAGAGCAACTGATTCATTCAATGGAAGAAGAAAAAAATCAAACCAACTGGTTATTTGAGGTTGAGGAGACAGAAACGGCTGGTTTTCTTGGTTGACATTTTCCCTTTTGAACCATTCGTTTTGGCATCATGAAAAACAGCGTACTGGCCTCGGGAGAGAAGACGCTTTCTGCATGATTCTAAGCTCTTCTGTTTTAGATGACGAGGTTAGCTAGAAAAAAACGTGGCTTTTGGTCACCTCTTGGTTGTCGATATTACTCACATGTCCACAAAGAGCTTTTCCCCCAGGGCAGCATCCCTTGGTACCTGCTCTTGTTGCCAGGGACGGCACAGAGTTTGCTATGTCCCTGCTCCCGAGACTACCATCTTAGCTCATTTCTTTTTAATACTGCCCACCTGTGCTGCCCAAGCTCAAAAGCCCTCTGGGACTTAGAACATTAGAGGCTCGTGGTTTGTTCTTCCGTAAGAGTCCAAAGAGACCTGAACACTGGTGCAACTCTGCTAAAAACTGATCACTACAACTTCGATTCGGCCTGTGTGTTAGGCATTGAAATACAGAGATGAGTGGCATACAGTCCCTGCCCAGTAGGAGGTTATGATCTAATAGGGGGGATAAGCTAGCATGCAATAACAGCCAAACGCAGCATGATCCGGTAAGTGTCTTAAGCCAGGTACAAAGCATTGGGCAGCGATATTCATAGGAGAAAGAACTTGCCTTGATTCTAGGGTGAGAGACAAACAGAGGAAGAGCATTTCAGGTGAAGGGAATAACATGCACAGAGACAGGAAAGTATGGGACGTGTTGAGATAATAGGGTAGTGCCACTTGGCTGGAACATTTGAGTACTTTGCAAGGAGCGGCAAGCTAGAGAGGTACTTGGCCATATCATGCTAAGCCTTTAATACCAGGCTGATGATTTGGACTTTCACTAAGCAATGGGGATCAACCGAAGGCTTTTGAGCAGAAGAGTAGCATAATCACAGATAGACTTTAGGAAATTTTATCGGGCAAAAGCATGAATAAAGAACATATATAATTAGGCTGTCATGTAGGGCAAGAGGCAATGAGAACATAACTTGGGGTGGTAGCAGGAGAAAAGAAAGAGACAGGTTCAAGAAGGCAGAATTTTTTTTAAGGCAAAATTTATACGACCTGGTCAAATGTTTCAATATTGGGGCAGGGCATAAAATAAAATAAAATACATTTTTTGAAGGCAGAATTGATATGACCTGGTCAAATGGTTCAATATTGGGGCAGGGCATAAAATAAATGGAAGAGTCAAAGGTGATGCTCAACATTCAGCAGATACGATGTTATTAACAAAAACAGAGAAGTCAGGAGAAGGGCAAGAGGCTTTGAGAGGGAAGATGATGCATTCAGTTCTGGATAGACTGAGTTTGAGGTACTGGCAGGACAGGCAGCAGGCAAAGAGCTAGAAACCAAGTCTATAGATTATATCTCAGGAAGAGAGTGAAAAGAAAATAAAAATATGCCACCGTCAGGCTGGAATTTCTTCTTCTTGACTAGACTATTTGTTAGGAGAGCTATAGTTTTCCTTTCTTTGTTATTGTTAAGTGGAGGGGGCAGGAGTGGAAAGGGAAGAGAAATGAGAGGGAGAGAAAATAGATGCTTGTTAAAAATAATAAAAAGTCAAGTTTGATCATATAACTTCAGAAAAATTATGTGGAAATTTGTTATTACATATAAAACATTTTTAAATTAAAAAATAATCATTAGTTTTTTTTTTTAAAAAATAAAGACTAAGAGGACTCAGAACTGACTCTGAGATAACCATATTAGAAGTAAAATATTCTATATTTTAGAAGCAAGGGGATTAAGAGGAGCCAACAAACACAACTGTTTGTGGTTAAAACGTACAGTTTACAGTTAAAATTGTGTATTAATTGTTTGTCCCTCTGTTACTGGGCAGAAAATGAACGTAGCAAACGATAAAAAGGAAATCAAAGGCAAGAAGGGGCCAGCCAAAGTCAAAGTTGAGACCAAGGAGGAGGAAGTTAAAGAAGAAAACCACTCTGAAAATGGAGAAACCCAAACCAATGAGGTACCCTTCGATGTAAGTTGAATAAATATGTAATATAGATATTTTCGTGATGATTTTACCTAAAAAGAAACAAATTGCAAAACCTGAATTGAAGGAATCTTGGGGATCATCTTTTCTAATCTTCTAATTTAAAAAAAGAGGAAACTGAGGCCCAGAGAAAGGGAGTGAGGAGCCCCAAGTCACACTGCTAGTTGGTGAGAGAACCAAGAGTAGAATCCAGGTCTCTTGCCTCCCCAGTCTTCAATTCTGTCTACTATTCCTGGGATGTCTTTTGTAGTTTTATTTCAGAGGGTCAAAACTTGTTGAATTCTATTGTCTAATCTCCTTGGGTGGGGGACATTTGAGATGAAAAGGAGAATATCAGATGGAGATGAGAAAAGATGTTGGAATGGCTGTAACCTGAAGCAAGTGGCTTATCACGGCATTTATCCTGCTGCTTTGTGCCCTTGGGGGAGTTACTTGCCCAGCTTGGGCTATGGTTTATCTATAAATTGGAGTGATTGACCGAAATCACCGCCATTTATCAGACTCTATGATAATCTGAGCTCTGCTAGTAGAACTTCGTTCTAAGAATACGCAGTCATTCTGTGTGCTCACCTTACCCCACCGAAACCACCAAATGCACCAGTTATGAGTTCAGCCTTAAGAAAGCTCCCAGCCCGCCTCCAACAGTGGCTATTGCTGATGTTTTCGTGCATTGCCGGACTCCTCCAAATGTGCTTGTCAGTTTTCTGTGCAGACCAATACAGAGCTGAATGCAGAACTTGTTTTTTAAATATGCCAACTAGTATTTTAATAAGATTCTGGCATTTGTAAATGAGCTCGTTATAGGGTGCGAGCCTTTGGCTTCCCAGTCAGATTTTCTGTGTATTCCTTACTTTTGTAACTTAGAAGGGCCATGAAAATGAATTCTCTTGTCCTTTTTTTTTTTTTTTAATCTAGACTTGTGATTTCACTGGGACGGGGAATTGCCTTGTAGGAAAACTCCCTCCATCAATTCAGATTGCGACTGCTCTATAATTTACAGTCTTTAAAAAAAAAACCCTTACCTTCTGTCTTTTTTTAAGTCCAAATTCCCTTTATTTCATGGGATTTGGTCAAAGTCACATATTTGGCATTCTGGTACTTTTGATTCCCATGTCAATGTTCAGAGTTTCATAGCACACATTACCTTCTATCTAGAAATCAATCCAAGGCAGAAGAGTGGTAAGGGTAGGCAATGGGGGTCAAGTGACTTGCCCAGGGTCACACAGCTGGGAAGTATCTGAGGCCAGGTTTGAACCCAGGACCTCCCGTCTCTAGGCCTGGCTCTCCATCCACTGAGCTACCCAGTGACCCCCTGGGTGATTTCATTTTGGTGGGTCTTCCCTACATCAACACAGATTTCAACCACCTCAATACTCTTAATAAGAGTAATAGCTCACATTTACCCAGAGCTGTAGGGTGTGAAAAACACGGGAAGAACCGTATGAAGTGGGTGCTACTATAATCCCCATTTTACAGATGAGTCAGCTAACCCTCTTAAAGGTTAAGTGATTTGCCTGAGGTCACATAGCTAATAAGTAACTGACTGGGGATGCTAATGAGGTCTTTCTGACTTCAAGAATAGTTCTCTACTGGGAACAGCATGGTACTTGCAGCCTTTAAGATGGGTACATGCTTGAGAGCCTTTCCAACTTGGTAGGAAGCCCAAGAGTTTGTTCTCCAGGGCCGGGGTCTGAATCTAAGCTCTGGTTTTATTCTCATTCAAATTCCAAGTCTCAGTTTGGCCAGAGAGGGGTGGGTGGTCTTTCTTAGAGGGCAGGAGTCCTGCCCACTAGTGGGGGGTCGAACCCAGCCATCATTTGGGAGATAAGAACGATTATTCGAAAATGTAAAAACCATTCTTACGACTAGCATTCTTAGCCCATATTATTTTTTATTATAGTTTTATTTTGAATATTTTCCCCTAGTTACATGTTTCATGTTCTTTCCCTCTCCCCCCAACCCCGCTTAATCGCCGCACAATTCCACTGCTTAGCCCATATTAAAACAGGTAGTTTGCCTATCTAGGGAATAGAAGGAAGTTTGCCTTGCTCTAGAGAAAGGAATCTTGTAAAGAAGACATAAGAGATAAGGTTGGCTGTAAAGATTGGGGAGAAGTTTTATGACACTCGCAAGTAAGATATTTTTTTATCTCTGTTCCATTACAACCAGGTGCCAGCGGTGGAAGAACCAGAGGAGAAAGCAACCAAGTCTGAGTAAAACTTAACACTGCCCTGTATCTCCATCAGTTTGGTATCTGTACCTCCATCCTGTATTGTTAACATAGAGGAATATTTTTATCAACTATTTTCTAAATGCAGGTGTTTTTTTTTTTTGAGCATGAAGTTAATTCTGGAACGTCTCCATCTTGGTTGCTTGGGTATGGTGTCGCCAACAAGATATCACTGTCTCTGCATTTTGTGATTGTAATAGTTTGATCTATGGGAAGAATAAGTGGTGGTAGCTTCTGACTTTTGTCACTGTGTCCCTTCTTTGTGTGAGCTATCCTTTCCGTCCTTTGGATTTTCCTTTGGCCCTGGTACATGTTTAATTCAGCGAAGTGGGGAGGTCCCGAATGGAAAGCTCTTGCTTCCGGCTAGTCCAGGGTGTCTGTGGGTTGATTTTATAAAGAAGGTGAGCTATTTTCATGAGATTCTAAGAGTTGGAAATATCTTTCCCAAATATAACTTTAATATTAGTTTTTGAAAGAAAGTAAAATGTAATCATGTTTCTAAACAAAGTACAAATGTTTATTTCAGAAGGGCAGGTGGATTGTATGTGTAGCCTCTATTAGAAATTTTGCTGGATTTATCTAAATAAAATAAAAAGACTCCTCGAAATGTGTTTGGGATTCATCGGATTTCTTTATTCCAAAAGTAGAATCGACCGAATGTTATAACTCTTAATTGGGTGTGTCCAAAGTCTCATTCCTGTGGTCACCCCCCTCTGCTAGTGGGGATCGTAACCTATCTGTGCCTTCTCTCCGTGCTTGGCTCTTATCTGCATCTTGTCCAAGGGAGGTCCTGCCCAGGTACACTAGATGTCCTCTCCTTTTAGATGCTTCACTGTGTCACGGATAGCATCGCAATAGTTGGATTCTTCAGCTACGGCTTGACTACTTTCTCCAGTTATATACAGCCTTAGAGACCCATGAGGATTCACCCTTAAAACAGATTTTTAGACGTCACTTAAAAAATCGTAGCTAGGGGGCAGCTGGGTGGCTCAGTGGATTTCTCAATCCCAGAGACGGGAGGTCCTGGGTTCAAATGTGGCCTCAGATACTTCCCAGCTGGGTAACCCTGGGCAAGTCACTTCACCCCCATTGCCCACTCTTACCACTCTTCCACCTAGGAGTCAATACACAGAAGTTAAGGGTTTTAAAAAAAAAGATATATTGACTGGGATGCAGAAATTATGGGGGCAAAAATCGAGGTTAGGTTATTATACTCCAGCACAGGCCCAGGAAAAGCCAGATCCCAATTAGGACTCTTATGAGTCTTCTAGACAAAATGACACCCGAGTGACAGAGGGATCCTTCTTTTACACATTGCAATCTTGTCCAGTTCTTCCGGGCCATACCCTTATCCTTCCTTCGCCATCATAACAGTTGGACAAAGTTAAACAGAGTCACAATCTCATACGTCTCCTAAGGAAATAAACCTTATCACACAAACTCTAGTGAAATCAACTAAGTCGGGCTCCAGGTTCCACTGCATTTAGAGGGTTCACAAAGAAGCCCATTGAGAAGGACATCTTGTCTTCGCATCGCCAAGGAGTCGTGGACCGTTGAGATTCTTCCACTGGCTTCTTATCTAAGAAATGTAGAAGGCTCTAAAGTACATTTTCACATCTGATGGGAAAGGTTTGGGTCAGGTCAAATGAATACTAAGATAGCCTTGAGTGAAGCAAAATTCCAAGGAGTAATACTAGCTCTGAGTTCCAAATAACAAAAAGGGAAATCAAAAAAAATCCCATAATGCTTGGAAGGACCCCTTTGGGCAGCCATTCTGGCGAAGCCTGTGGGCTCCTCAGAATTCATTAAATGAAATAAATTAAATGCCTCAAATAAAACATGTAGTATTCTAAATGAACTGAAAGCTACGGCTATTAAAATATTTGTTACAGTCCCCAAGTCCTAGGCTAAGAGCCCCTCAGTTAGAGGATCAGCAAATAAAGTTGTGGAGAACCTAATGCCGAAAAACAATAACCCTTCTTTTACTCTCATTTATTGGTACATCATGAAATGGTCACTAGGAACCCCGAGCGGAGGATATGAAGACAAAGGAAGCGTTTCTTGCCCTCCTGAGGGATTTGCGCCATAGTAAGGGAATAAAGATTAGTCCAATACAAATTAAATTGAGGAGGGAAGGTGGAAAAAGAAATAAATGAACCTGGAAGGAAGAAGAGGAGTTTGAGAGGTGGGGATGGGGGGGGGAGCAATTTACTGGCCTAGGCCTGGGGGCACGGCTTGTGCAAATACTTGAAGGTGGTATGTGGGGGAAGGGGGGAAACAGTGCCACAAGTTTGGAAATACTACTGCTTCATTTGAGCTGAATGCAGAGTTCAGTAAAGAAGGAAAAAAAATAATAAAGCTGGAAGCCACACTGCGGAAGATTTAAAATGCTAGCCTAAGGAGCTCCTTTTTGATCCTTTGGGCAATGAATGGGGAGCCCCCAAAGATTTTTCCTCCAGGAAAGGATCCAATTGGATGTGTTAGCCAGATCCGTGAGTAATTGTGCAGAGCAGTGATGGGCAAACTTTTTAAAGAGGGGCCAAAGGAAAGGAAAATTCTGCTTTTTTAATAATAACATTTTTAATAATAACATCTGTCAGTCTGTTTCTAAGGCAACTCTTTCCAAGTTTCATTGTATTGTAGTCGTCAGATTAGGAATAATGTCACCGGGCAGGATAAGACATCTCAGGGGGCCCCATCTGGCCAGGGGGCCCCATCTGGCCGGCGGGCCGTAGTTTGCCCATCACTGGGCCACAGAGGGTAGGAGAACAGAAAAAGATTTGTTCAAAGCTACTGTTCGTACTTGGCTACCAAAAAAGTTCACTTTAATAAAAAAAAATGTTGCCTTTTGAAGCTCTAAGGAAATGTCGCTTCCTTGTTATGAGTAAATGGGAGTCTACTATAGAAATAGGTAGCACGGCGGGCAGCTGGGTAGCTCAGTGGATGGAGAGCCAGGCCTAGAGACAGGAGGTCCTGGGTTCAAATGTGGCCTCAGACATTTCCCAGCTGGGTGATCCTGGGCAAGTCACTTCACCCCCATTGCCTACCCTTACCAGCCTTCTGCCTTGGAGCCAATACACAGTATTGACTCCAAGATGGAAGGTAAGGGGTTAAAAAAATTTTTTTAAAATAAAAAAGAAATAGGTAGCACACTGCAGTAGATAAATATTCTCTTTGGAGTCCAGAAACCTATGATCTGATGCATTCAACAGCTGTGCCACTTATGAGGGGGAGGGGGCAGGGTTTACCATAGACAAGCCCCTTCCCCTTTCTCCTGGGCCTCAGTTTCCTTCTTTGCAAAATGAGGGATTTGGATGACCCCCTAAGGTTCTCTCCAGCTCAAAGCATTCTCTAAGTCTCCGGAGCTGCAGTATGATAATTGACCTGATCCTTTATTTTTAGAATCGTTCTCCTGTTGATAATGTGCTTTTCAAAGACTTACCCTATTAAGTGGTGATTTTCTTATAATACCTTCGAACCTCTTTTCCCCCCTGTAGGAGCAAATCTTTGAAATGATAGTAGAAGTGGCGGCATATCCTAATATACCAACGATGGTGTGTATTTCTGGAGGAATAATCTGTGGCTCAGAACAGGCCCACCTGTAACCCATCCCCTAATCGCCGCAGTGTTTTCGCCTTCTCTGTGTGCCCAGGGTGGGGGGATGATAATCGTTGCTCTTCACAATGGCCCCGGGATTTCGCTTGGTATGGAGAAAGGCAGGTGGCATACATCAAGGGAGCAGTGGAGCCTGACCTCAAGCTCATGAGCTGCTAGTTTCCAGGCTACTGCAGAGCCAGGGAGATGAAACAGATACGTCCTGACATGGCTTTTTAAATTAGATTTTAATAATCCTTAGGTCAAACAGTAATGCCGGCGTTCTGAAAGAACAGGTCTCTTGAAGATAATATTGCGATTCAAAGCTGCAAAATGGAAAAAACAAAACCGGTGGAGGAACTTGGTCTACTCACCAAAGACGGCCTATGAGAAGAGTGGGGCAAGGGCCGTATGGGCATCGGAAAACTCTCGGGCTGAAATGAACCGTAGAGAAGACCCGCAAAATTAGGAACGAGTCAAAGAAAAAGAAGCACAAACGAAATCCTGAATAATGAATGAGCCCAAGAACAAATCCGAGAAATGGCCCTTGTGTTCAAGAAAATGATGACAAATGAGCAAAGCACCGAAACTTATCATATGCAGCTCAAAGCGTCCTCAGCTCAAAACGTAAGCCTCTGAATATTTATATTTACAAAAGAGAGAAAAGATCAATGAACCGAGCGTGCGACTGAAAGAAAACTAAGAGAACCAACAGTAGCGAGCCTAAAGCACGTGGAAAAGAAGAAGTCTGGAGAATAGAGATGTGGCCAGGCTCGTAAAGAGAACTAGTCTAGTATTTATACACACTTTTGAAAAAACTGTATACGAACAAAAATAGCAAGCCGTTAACTAGCCTGATCAAGGGGAAAGAAGAAAAACAAATCATCAAAAGAAAAAATGAACAAGGAAAAGTTAAACAAGGCTGCAGAAATGAAAGAATTATCCGAAACGATCGCAAGCAATTATATGCCGGAAGAATGGAGAGAATTCCAAGAAAATCCACGGAAACACAAAATAATCCAAATGAGCAAAATAAGGAATAGAGATCTTAAACAATACAACCTCGGAAGAGAAAAATCAGGCAATGCCCAAGTAAATTGCCAATGATGAAAATGTGGGCAGTAAATAAATGAAAAGGGTCTATGAAAGTGACAGATGAGGAAGCAGAAGAGCTTTAGCTCTGCTATTTACCTACTTGGTATGTTATTGGGGCAGTGGATAAAGCCCTGAGACTGGAGTCAGGAAGACCTAAGACGTGAGTTCAAATCCAACCTCAGACACTTACTAGCTGTCTGACCCTGGGCAAGGCATTTGACTGTTAGAATCTGCCTCAGTTTCCTCATCTGTAAAATCGGGATGCTGATAAACACCTACCTCCCAGGGTCATTTTGAGGATTGAATGAGACAATAATTATAAAGAACTTAGCACAGTGGCTGGCACACGTGAACTATTATTGGTTTTGTTGCATACCATAAAAAAGAGAGATTTCTGTGCATCTATTAATGATTAATTGTAGGTGCATGTATTGGATCCTAGATATGGGAGACAGCTCAGAGATAATCTAGTTCAACCCCCTCACTTGACAAGGGAAGAAACCAGGGTCCAAGGAGAAGAAGGGACTTGTCCAAGGTCACATGAGTTGTATTATCAGAGCTGGGATTCACACCGGAATCCTCGCCACTGTACCAGATTCACGGATGAAGACATCTATCCTACACATTAGCACTGGCCTCACTCATTTGGAAAATAAGCCCGGCTAAGGCACGCAGGCAATCTTCATCTAGAATAATAATTGCAAATGCATTTCGTTGTCTGGTTTCAGTAACTTGTTGTGACTGTGTATTAAGGATTTTGCCATCTCTTCCCATATTTTATGTTCTGCGTGAGCATTAACATTGATCGATCGAATGTCAAGTAATAAATGATATGCTTTATTGACCAGCCTACTCTGAACTCCTCCCGTGCCTTATTGTGCTGAGGGGGTGACCCGAGCTGTTTTACAGCCATGCCAAGAGGGCACGAGCTCTGGCAGGTCCTTCCTGGCTGGCAAGGCTTCCCAAATGGGAAGGTCATGTCATAGGAGAACCAGCCAAGCTTAGCTCAGAGAGTCTTTTTAGCAAGTTGGCCACGTGCGAATGAAATTTTTGGCCACGACAACTCCCAAAGTTGTACCGACTTGCGAAGGGGCTGTGACTGGCATCAATGGAGGGATCCTTGATCACATCTGGTTTTCCTCTGCTTTGCCAGTACGACACTATCACACGTTTGGAAGGGACCTTGGAGGCCATCTAGCCTAGTCCGAGAATGTGCTTTAGAAGACACTCAAGAAAGTAGTGGTTAAGCTTTTGCTTAAAGGCCTCCAGCGAGGGGGAATTTACTACCTCTTGAGATAACCCTTTCTCCTTTGGGTGGCTCTTATCCTTAGAAAAGTTTTTATGATACGGGGCCAACATTTCTCTCTGTGTAACTCCTGCCCACTGCTCCTAGTTCTGCCCAATCAGAAGGAGATTAGTCCTTATTGTCGGGATGCCCAGACAACTACCCCCTCCACACTTTACACACTCCCAGAAATCTTCTCTTGTTTGGGATCACCATTCCCAGTTTCTTCCACCAATCTTCATATAGCAAGAATTCAAGATCCGCCATCCTGGTTGTCCTATCCTGGATCATCTCTAGCTTATCAATGTTCTTCCTAAAACCTGGATCTCTGAAGCGAACACAGTACTCCAGATGGGCTCTGCTAAGGTCAGAGGACTGCAGGACTAGTATTGCCCTTGTCAAGGAGACTCAATTCAAATCGATTTCAAGCCAATTCAACAAGCATCCATCAAGTACCTATTATATGCCAGGCACCACACTAGGCACCAAGAAGAATGCCTCTCAATGAAAGCTAAAATTGAATTAGCTTTCTGGGGGTGACTGGCACTGCTGAGTCATTGATTCCCCTGGATGTTTTTTAGATGCCCTGCCATTTTTTTAACCCCTTACCTTCTGTCTTGGAGTCAATACTGTACATTGGCTCCAAGGCAGAAGAGTGGTAAGGGCTAGGCAATGGGGGTCAAGTGACTTGCCCAGGGTCACACAGCTAGGAAGTGTCTGAGGCCACATTTGAACCCAGGACCTCCCGTTTCTAGGCCTGACTCTCAGTCCACTGAGCTACCCAGCTTCCCGCCCCCCTCACAATGCCCTGCCATTTAGCTACAACTCCCAACCTGCCTCCTGTGTCCTAGCCATAGTACTCTAAAGGACTTCATTTTGAAGTTTTAATAACTGAAAACTGTAATGAGACATTTAGGACATTGTGTGTATGCATGTGTGTGTGTGTGTGTGTGTGTGTGTGTATCAAGACTTCCTCATACTCTGAGAGTCTGTGATTCTGTGATTAAATGATTATAACATTAGTCAGGGAAAAGTCATTATTTTGTATCGGTAGCAGAAGTTCCTAAATCAATGAAATCACAAGTCTGAACCAGACAGATACACAGAAATATCTATTGATATCCACATTGCTATGTAGATGGCCATATTTATGGCTATCTCATAAGATATTATATAACTATAAATATATACCAAATATACAGCACATATATCAGGAGGATAGTATAGTGACTAGATGGTCAGCCACAGAGTCAGGGAGACCTGGGTTCAAGTTCTGACTTTTACACAAATTGTGACCCTGACCAAGTCACTTTCTTTCTCAGTCCCCTAGGCAACTCTCGAAGACTCTTAGTTACAGAGAACTTATAGCATCAGTAGAAGGGATTTTCATGAAAGGAGTTCTCCATGCCAAGGAAATCATAGATCTGAACCCACAAAAACAGAGACAGAGAGAGAGAGAGAGAGAGAGAGAGAAACAGACAGACAGATAGGCAGACAGATAGATAGATGGATGGATGGATGGATAGATAGATAGATAGATAGATAGACCAATAGATAGATACATGGATAGATAAATAGATAGATACAGACAGATAGATAAATAGATGCATAGATAAATGGATGGATAGATACATAGATGGATAGATAGATAGATACAGACAGACAGACAGACAGTTAACTAGATGGATAGATAGATAGTTAAATAGATAGATAAATAGATACATAGATAGATATTCTCTGTCTATATATATATATGTAAACATATACATATATATACACGCACACATACATATATTTGCTGTTCAGTCATTTTCAATTGTGTCCAATTCTTCATGACTCCATGGAGGGTTTTCTTAGCAAAGATACTGGGGTGGTTTGCCATTTCCTTCTCCAGATCATTTGACAGATTAGGAAGTGGAGGCAAACAGGCTGAAGTGACTTGCCCAGGGTCACACAGCTAGTAGACATCTGAGGCTTGATTTGAACTTGGGAAGATGAGTCTTCCTGATTTCTGGCCCAACGTTCTATCCTCTGTGCCATCTAGCTGACCCCCTATGTGTGTAGCAGTGGTTGGGATGAGATAGACATTTATAGGGGAAAGTATAGTAAAAAAAATGCAAAGGAAAGAAGGGCTCCAGCCCATTGGGCAGATACTCTTTGCTAAAACATAGCCAGGAGTCTCCTGGGATGAATGGATAAGAAATAGATACGTTGCCATCTTTCTTGGCGTAGAGAGTGTCCATCTTAGAGATCATGGATTATTCACGAAACCACAGTGAATCCTACCATAACATTTACTAACCGCTAAATCCAGAAATATGAAGTAGTTATTAGTACTATATTTTGCTTGACAGAATCTGACTTTAATCCCCAGCAGCCAGCTTGCCTCTCAAAGAGGGTGCAGATCTGTCTCTATAAGACTCTCTACAGTAGCATAGGCTAAGTTCAAGGATTTGGGAGAGATTGCGTTTCAATCACAAGCTTTATATAAGGCTTTTCTTTTAGGGAGAAAAGAAAAGGCAAAGCGAGAGCAGCCGTGTTGCCCAATAGCTCACGCTAACGGAGCACTGATGGTTTGGGGGACACGTTTCATATACCAGTCATATGAAGGAAGAAGTTTGGGTCCCCTTTTACAGATGAGAAAACCAAGGTTCGGACAGACTGAGGCTGCCTTAGAGAAGGTCAGAAAGATGGTAAATGGGAAAACCCGGGGGTTTGAAACCCAGCATTCTGACCCTAAGACTAGGGCTCTTCTCCATTAAACCATGGTGTCTCTCCAAAAAATAGGCAAACTTTTTAGGCTGACGTGGTGGGGCCCTGGTCAGAGGTTAAATGGCCACAAACCGAAACCGCACCAGCCAGTAATCTGAAAGGTCCCTTCCAACTCTATAATGCCGTGATATTGGATCTGAAAACTTGGTCCTAAAAAGGAATGTATAAAAAATGTAGAAATGCAGCAAGAGAGAGCCAGCCATGTGGCAAAGGCCTTCCTCTGACAGTCTATGATTCCGTGGTTAAACATTTGGCCTTGATGACTGTAAACATAAGTACAGTTCATTAATTTGTTATTTGTTCTTTACTTTGGGCATCAGCCAACATTCATATCAAACAAGGTAAAGAGAAGCAACTCAGGATAACAGGCTTAGTTTCTGGACTTGGAGCCTGGAAAAGACCTGGCTTTGGATTCCTCCCCTGGCACGTAACTAGCTCTATGACCCCAGACATGTTACTTTACATTTCCAAGCCTCAGTTTCCATATCTGTAAAATGGAGAAAATCGTGCCTGCAGTGTCTACCTCATAGGACTGTTGTAAAGATGAAATGAAATAGTGTGTGTAAAGCATCAGTTCTTCTTGTTACTGTTGTTGGTCAGTCACGTCCGATTCTCTGTGACTCCATTTGGGGTTTTCTTGGCAGATACTGGACTGGTTTACCATTTCCTTTTCCAGCTCATTTTACAGATGAGGAAACTGAGGCCAACAGACTTCAGTGGTTTGTTCAGGCTGCACATCTAGGAATTGTCTGAAGCTCGATTTGAATTCAGGAAGATGAGTCTTCCGGACTTCAGGCTCAGCGCTCTATTGCCCTTTACTACTTAGCACTATGGATTATTACTGCATAGTATTAGCACTATGTATCATTTGTTATGCCTTGGATAGACATATAGAACAGAGCTGGAGTTGGTATTCCTCTTGTACGTGGGTGGACTAGGTGAACCCTGAGATCACTCCCAGCTTCAAATTCCATGAGTCTGTGATGGTAAGATTCAAGATTCACTGGTCCATCAATATGAATACACGGACAACTATTTGCCACAATCTCCGCCACTTGCTTATGAGTTCTTCAAAGGCAGAAACTGTCTTTCATCTTTCTTTGTATCCTCAGATCTTAGCACAATGCCTGACACATAAGTGCTCAGTAAAAGGTGACAGACTAAATGGGCCCAGAATATTTATTTTTCAGAAGAGACTACATTGGGCAGTTGGGTAGCTCCGTGGATTGAGAGTCAGGCCTAGAGATGGGAGGTCCTGGGTTCAAATCCGGCCTCAGACATTTCCCAGCCGTGTGACCCTGGACAAGTCACTTGACCCCCATTGCCCACCCTTACCACTCTTCCACCTAGGAGCCAATACACAGAAGTTAAGAGTTTAAAAAAAAAAGAAGAGACTACGTTGGCCAAGCCTTAGCCTCCCCCATGGGAATTGGACTGCTTGCCCTAATCTCGATCCCCAAAGTCTCCACGCTATATATAATTATTAAATTATTTGTAATTTAGCAACCTCAAGGCTTTGAAATATATTTAAATACTCAAATGAAGAGAAGTTATTTTCCTAAAGATAGCATAGTACAATGAGAAGAGCACTGTCTCTGGAGTCAGAAGATCTGGGTTCAAATCTTGCCTCTGATGCATCTACCATAGTGATATTGGTCAAATCACTTTACCTGTCTAGGTTTTAACTTCTTCATCTGGGAAAGAAAGTGGGGGAGAGTAGATTAGACAGTCTCTACAGTCCTTTGTAGTGCAAATCCCATGATCTTCAGTAGGTAATAAAGAAGAGAGAGGACATTCTGGAAACTAGTGTGACCGCCCTCCAAGCCACTGTGAAAAGAATGGGGATCCAACCTTTCTTCTGTCCTTCTTCCTCTTTCTGACTTTGTATCCTCAAGTAGGGAAGAGACAAACCAAAAGGAACAGAGGCAAGAGAGCACAGAATGTACTCAGAAGAGAGGAGTCCAGGTGAACTAAAGCTAAAAGCATCCTGTGTATGGAAGAAAGTAACAGTAGATCATGCCGGAAAGATAAGGCTTCACCTGAGGGTGGCTCAGTGGCTAGAGCATGGGTCCTGGAATCAAGAAGACCTGAGTTCAAATCCAGCCTCAGATACTCTCTAGCAGTGTGGCCTTGGGCAAGTTCTATTTCCTTAACTGAAAAATGGGAATAATTTTAGCAGCTACTTACCAGAGTTATTGTGAGGGCCAGATATTTGGAAAGTGTTTGGTACATAATGGGCATTTAATAAATGCTCGTTCCTTTTCTTCCTTGAATACTGGCCAGAGGATAACTCCTCTACTACAATTTAGTAATGTATAATTAGAATTTTGTACCTTTGAACTACATTACTCAGCATCCCTTTCTTCTTTTGTCCCCACATTGCATCCTTACACTGTATTGATGAAGTTGCGTGTACCCCCTCCTTCGTGTTCTTCTTCCAACGCTCTCTCTCCAGCTCTCCACAGTCAGGAACCTCCTCTTTACTAAGGCTATTCTTTCCTCTGCTTCAAGTTATTATTATTTTTTTTTTAAACCCTCACCTTCCATCTTGGAGTCAATACTGTGTATTGTTTCCAAGGCAGAAGAGTGGTAAAGGGTAGGCAATGGGGGTGAAGTGACTTGCCCAGGGTCACACAGCTAGGAAGTATCTGAGGCCAGATTTGAACCCAGGACCTCCCATCTCTAGGCCTGGCTCTCAATCCACTGAGCTACGCAGCTGCCCCCTTAAGTTATTATTAATAAATATTATACAAAATAATACTTAGAGTATTTGGATATTGATTTTTAAGCTTACATTAGGAAGGAGCCACTGAAGATTTGGATAATTGTAAAAGACATGACTAAATCCAGGCATAAGAAATAATAATGATAACTGGCATTATACAGTGCTTTAAGGTTTACAAAGTTCTTTACATATATTATCTCATTTAAAAGATAATTCTGGCAGCTGTTTGAAGGAAGGAGTGGAATAAAATGCCTCAATCAACAAAAGAAATAGAGATCTTAGCCAATCTTAGAAAAAGAAATCAAGGAAGCATAATGTAGGAAGTAGAAAGTGCCCTGAATCTGGAGTCAGGAAGCCCTGAGTTCAAATTCGAATTTAGGAGTTCCTTAACATTCCTCCACTTCAATTTTCTCGTTTGAAAAACGAAGGGTTCGACATTAGATATCTTCCATCTCCGTTTTTATGTCCTATAAGACCTCAATGAATTGTCCAGGAAATTGAATTCAAATGACAACATGGTCAGCAAAGAAATGACTTCTCTAAAAGTGAAAGTGGAGTATTTAGAAGAATGGAAGCAGGCAAACCTGTCGGAGATGACTGCAATGATTCATTTGGGTCCTGTAGCAGAGTGACAGCCATGAAGGTGGAGAGAAAGGGATAGACCGGAGAGACACTGTGGACTTGGCTAGTCACCGGCTGTGAGGCAAGAGTCCCAATGACTGGGGCAGTGATGGCAAACCTTTTAGAGACAAAGTGCCCAGCCCCGCCCTCACCTCACCTCACTCCTCCAGACTAAGTGCCGTGCCTGCCCCTCCAGAGATCAGGTGCCATTCCCCTCCCCCCACCGAGTGCTGGGTGCACCCTGTCTCCCTCTTTACCCCACATGGGGGAGGGGGGGGGAGAAAGTACTCTCATTGGGTTGCTCAGCTGAAGGGTAGGTGAAGTGAGGAATGTTCTTAGCAAGTTTAGAGAAGGGGAGGGGAGTGGCCAAAGTGTTCTGCTCCTCTCCAGCTCTGCCACCTGTGAGTTGCCCACCATATCCCCTGTGT
Organism: Gracilinanus agilis; assembly: GCF_016433145.1. NCBI lineage: Eukaryota > Metazoa > Chordata > Mammalia > Didelphimorphia > Didelphidae > Gracilinanus > Gracilinanus agilis. The sequence goes on along the minus strand of NC_058136.1, from coordinate 38,517,407 downwards.
ACTCCCACTGGGCTACTAGGCAGAAGGGTGGGGGATGTGAAAAAATGTCCTCAGGCATGGTGGAGAGGGGGAGGGGAATAGCTACCCCCCCCCCAGGCCCTCTGCCTTTCTAGTAACAAATTGGGGGGTGGGGAAGGGCAGCTGCAAGCCCACAGAGAGGGCTCTACATGCCATCTTTGGCACCCATGCCATACGTTTGCCATCACTGGACTAGAGGGTACCACTACCAGAGGGAGTGAAGTCAGAAGGAGGGGGAAAGGCAGAAGGAAGGCAGGATCCCCATCCCATTCAGAGTGGCCACACCAGCTTCAAGTCATAAAGCCAGCTTGCATAAAGCTTGAGGCTCTGGTTTGGGTTTTAGTGAATCATTCATAGTTGGATAGCCAGAGGTCCTCAGTGCCTTGGCATGGTTCTAATCTAGGTTTAGAGAAACATCAGTAAACATCTCCTGATAACATTTTTTAACATTTATTAATATTCATTTTTAACATGGTTACATGATTCATGTTCCTCCTTTCCCCTTCACCCCTCGCCCTCCCCGCACTCCCCCCACCCATGGCCGATGCGCATTTCCACTAGTTTTGTCATGTGTCCTTGATCAAGACCTATTTCCAAATTGTTGGTAGTTGCATTGGTGTGGTAGTTCCTAGTCTACATTCCCAATCATGTCCACCTCAACCCATGTGTTCAAGCAGTTGTTTTTCTTCTATGTTTCCTCTCCTGCAGTTCTTCCTCTGAATGTGGGTAGCGTTCTTTTCCATAAATCCCTCAGAATTGTCCTGGGTCATTGCATTGCTGCTAGTACAGAAGTCCATTACATTCAATTTTACCACAGTATATCAG
>NC_058136.1:38503938-38516166 GCF_016433145.1 Gracilinanus agilis | reverse complement strand
CATTCATTACTCTCCCCTTCTTTCATTTTAGCCAATCTGCTAGGTGTGAGGTGATACCTCAGAGTTCTTTTGATTTGCATTTCTCTAATTATTAGAGATTTAGAACACTTTCTCATGTACTTATTGATACTTTTGATTTCTTTACCTGAAAATTGCCTATTCATGTCTCTTGCCCATTTCCTGATAACATTTTAAGGACTTTTTTCTACTTCAAAAGATATCCACTTTACCGAGACCATGTTCAAACAGAAGTAAAACTGTCCAACTCAAGTTCAAACTCATATCGCATTCACGTTAAAGCCAAAGACAGTACTTGGCTGAACTCAATGAATCTTGACTCTTTGCACTAGGGATATAGAAATAAAAATGAACCACACCCTGTCCTCAAAGTGCTTACTTAGCTATTCTCCCAGCAGACCCTGAAATTCTGGGAGAATAATGAGCCCAATGAGAAACTTGCTTCCTTTCTCTGCTCTGTAGTTTTTTTTTTTTATCTGTAGAATGCAAAGGTCAGATCTGAGGCTCTCCCAGGTCCATTTGAGCTCTCTGTAGGTAGAAAGGTAGGATCCACTCAACTCCACCCCCAGTCTTACCCTGGAATAATATTTCTAAAGAAGGTCCTTTTTGCAAAGTTGGCAAAGGGGATGGAGAGAAGGGAGCAACCATTTAAATTTGTCTCTAAATGAGTAATTCTAGATTTCTGGACTGAATATGATAGAAAAGTCTCTTTTGCTATCCTTCTGCAAAAGATTGACATACATAGGCTAGGGCAGCATTGGCAAAGGTTTTTGAGTTCGAGTGCCCAGAGGACAAATTCAAGCTGTCTATAACATCCCTTTCTTTCCCCCACCCCCATCCCATTACTAGAGCGAGCAGAGGAAAGAAGTACTTGTTTTAGGTGGCTGGATAGAGGAGACAGCATGCAAAAAGTGTCCTTGGGCACTGGGAAGAGGGGGAACGCAGCAGCTACCCATGCTAGAGGCTTCACGCATGCCAATACTTCACCAACACTGGGCTAGGGGATGGTTTAGTTAGATAGATCTGAAACTGGCCCAAAGATCAACTTGTCTTAATGTTGTTGTTTTTGGTCCTTTGTTTTCAAAGTAGACCAATGACATCATGGAGGGATTCTTTGACTCTGGCATGAATTGGATTTATGAGGCAGAGTTGCCCAAAGTCAAAGGCCTTAGTATCTCTGCCAGAGTCACTAAAGTTGAGTGGTAAGACAAAAACCAAGATGGCTGGTGATAGCCCGGGATTCAGTGGACAACCTTGGTATCTTTGATGTCTGATCAAAAATGATTAGGCGCTTCACCATGCCTGCTCATGGCCATTGAAACACATTGTTCTCATCTGCCCATTACACAGGGTGGGAAGTCTTCACATACTTGGGGTAGACATCCCCTACCTCACCAATGGGTTTAGTGTCTAGTGGCATACCCCAGGGATCTGTGCTCGGCCCTTTGCTATTTAGCATTGTTATCAATGACTCGGTTAGAGGAGTAAATGGGATGCTCGTCATATTTACAGATGACACAGTGCTGAGAAGGATAGTTAACGTACTAGATAACAGAGTCAGGATCCAAAAATATAATGGTGGGCTCAAATACTGGGCTGAATTGAAGGAAATGAAAGATTTTGATAGGAATAAATGTAAAGCATTATATACTTGGGTTAAAAAAATCACTTTCCCACGTATGAGATAAGTTTGTCTGAAAACGATCTTGAAGTTTTAGTTCTAGACTGCAAACTCAATATGAGCCACGAATGGGATATAATAGCTCCCAAAGCTAATATGATCTTGGGGAAGGAAGGCAAAGATTCCAGGAATAAGGAGATAATAGTGTCACTGCCCCTTGCTTAAGTTGGGTCAAATCTCAAAGACCGTGTTTAGTTCTAGACACCACGGTTTAAGAAAGACATTAACCAACTGGAAAGAGTCTAGAAGAGGACAATCGGGAAGGTAAAAAAGGGCCATGAGTCCAGGCCATATGAGGACATATTGAAGAACTATTTAGCCTGGAGAAGAGAAGACTTGGGGAGTCAAAATTCAGAGGATGCCTGTCTTCAAGGCTTTGAAGTGTTTCCGTGGGGGAAAGGGATTCCATTTGTTCACAGAAGGGTCCCAGAAAGAAGAACCAAGGGCAAGAGCTAGACGTTCCCAAGAAGCCACTTTAGATTAGTGGCAGGGGAAGTCCTCCCAACAAAAAGGAGAACAGGCCACCTCAAGAAATAGTGGCCTCTTTCTCATTGGAGGTGCTCAAGAAGAAGTCAGATGACCACTTGCCGGGTATGCCGCAGTGGGATTCTTTTGCAAGTATGGGTTCCATTAGTTGGTTGCTGAGGTCCCTTCCAACTCCGAAATTATGTAACTCTGACTCCGGGAGTCTAATTCATAACATGTCTGCTGGCATCTTTGTAAACAAGGACAACAGAAAAGCAGCTACGCTACACTGGGCAGAAGAGAACCCATGCTAACTAGCAACAGCTGCCTTCGGTGATCCAAATATTTGCTTCAGTGTTTTCAAAAGTAAGTAGGTTTCAATCTATGGCTATTTTAAAACGGCTTATAGTCCTTCTCCCTGATGGATAATCACCAAGGTCAGCCAGGGCTTGCATAAAGAAGAGCAAACCTGTAATGTCATCAGACTCCCACCCACTCAGAGCAGTAAGGCCATCTGTTTTTAAGCATGCAGCTGGTAGTCCCTTCATCTGAATCTCCCAGCAATGCTGAGAATTTATTCAGCCCCGGCTACAGCTGGCCAGCTGCTAGGTCCAGATTTTGCTTCCTTACACCATTTTTTTTTCATTGTTAGGGAGTTTTCCCTGACATTTATTTATTTATTATTCTTAAAAAATGTTTTTAAGGTTTATTTAATTAATTAATTGAGAATATTTTCCCATGGTTCCATGATTCGTGTTCTTTCCCTCCCCTCCTCCCACCCCCTCCCATAGCCCACACGCAATTCCGCTGGGTTTTACATATATCATTGATCAAGACCTATTTCCATATTATTAATATTTACATTAGGGTGATCATTTAAGTCTACATCCCCAATCCTATCCCCATCAAACCATGTGATCAAGAAATTGTTTTTCTTGTGTGTTTCTGCTCCCACAGTTCTTTCTCTGGATGCCTTACACCGTTTTCTTAAGCATTTATCTAACCTCTCTTTCTTACCCAGCATACCCAAGACATACTTGGGAGGCAGATAAGAAATGAGGGTCAAATCTAAATGAATTAGTAACCCTTGAGGAGTAGTTATACAGCTCACAAAGGATAATAAGGCTTTCTGTTAAGCAATTCTTTGGGAAAAGTTAAAAATTATTCCAGTCTAGAGGCACAAGGTAGTGAACCAATGGCAGTGGTGGTAGAATGCAATAAGGCCTGGACCAACAAGCAAAAGGCCTGGATTCCAGTCTTAACTTTGTTACTAATTAGCTAGGTGACCTTGAGTAAGTCATTTATTTGAGGATTTCAGTTTCTTCATCTGTAAGATGACAGGGCTGGACCAGCTGCTCTCAAAGATACTCACCAGATTTAAAGACAATGAGAGGGGCAGCTGGATAGCTCAGTGGATTGAGAGCCAGCCCTAGAGATGGGAGGTCCTAGGTTCAAATCTGGCCTCAGACACTTCCCAACTGTGTGACCCTGGGCAAGTCACTTGACCCCCATTGCCTAGCCCTTACCACTCTTCTGCCTTGGAGCCAATACACAGTATTGACTCCAAGATGGAAGGTGTGGGTTTAAAAAAAATAAAGACAATGAGAAATTTTTCCTCCCATTTTACAGATGGAAAAACTGAGGTAGCAAATAACTTGCCAGAAGCCATGAAGACAAGCTCGTATAACAGAAAACCCATTAAACGTGTTTTGACTGCTTCCTGGACTTTCCTAGACACCCTTGAGCCTATAGGCCTACTTAAACTTCTCAAATCATGTACTCCCTCTTGAGTCGGGTACTTAATATTTTACCATATTGCCTCTAGGTGGTGGTCACGTCTGGGTATTTCCACATCTTTACAACTTTAATTATCACTTTAGCTTAGATGCTGTAGAGTGAAAAAAGAAAAGTTTGAAGAAACTTATTTATATGACACTAGAACATAGCTTAGTGTATTAATAGCTACACCTCAGACCATTTTGTAGATGGAGGGCTAAGACAAACAATTATAGGGTATACTCTGTGCTTAAAATATATAAACCCACAAATAGAACTTTTTAAATAACTGTACAGATCAGGCCAAGAAACCTCAAGAACTGCAATTCAAATACTTCTTCGTTCAGAGGGGAAGGAAAAGTAGGTTTCTTTTAACTAGAAATTTTTTTCAGGTGGTGCTTCTTTCCTCTAGGGTGAAGGGCATAAAGGTTGAGTCAAAAGGACTTACACCCAGAATCAATCAATTCATCACTCTGCATCAATGTGGACAATTTTTTTCAGGAGTTTGGCTGAGAAAGGAAGGAAAGATATAGTAGTTTTGAGGGAATGGGAGGAACGATCGAAGGTTTCTTCTTTAAGAATTGGAAAGGTCTGAACATGTTTGAAGGCAGTAGGGAGGAAACCAGTTTATCAAGGGAGAGGTTGAAGATTTGTGGGAGTGGAAGCCAACTGAGGATGCAACTTGCTGGACTGGGAGATGGGATAAGTAACAAGGAGAAGGGCCACTTCTTTGTCAGAGACTGGATTTACAGGAGGAGAGAGTAGGAGATAATATCGAGGCATTTTGAAACGAAGAGAATGAGAGAAGAGTTCACATCAAATAACCTCAGTTTCTTCCAATCCTCTCATTTTACAGATGAGAAAACTAAGCCTAAGAAAGAATCGATTTGCCCCAAATCCCATAGGTAGTAAATGTGCCATGATTCAAAACCAGGGCCTCTGATTCCAAATGCAGTGCTCTTTCTGTTATATCATCTCTAGAACTTTGGCAAGGTTCTGGAATGGTATGCTAGCAGAACCTCAACTCTAGTGGGATCTAGTAGATGGACAAGTCTTCCAGCACAGTCTTAGTAGTACACCACATCTGATAGCTGAGAACCAACATAGTCAAGGACAGAGAGAGGCTTCATCACCAGAATGTTGGCCGTTAGGTGATGAATTCTTTGGTCATGCCAACCCAGGAAAGAAAGTACCAAGATCTGCAGGTAAATGCAAACTCTAACCAAGCTCCCAAACATGGTAGCATTCTGAACCTTGCCTATTTGATCAAGTGAGAAAGTCATGCATTGGTGGACTAAATTCTGCTTGATCTGAAGCCCAGCTTTCTTTTCTGTTACTGTATAACCATGGACAAGTCAGAATTTCCCTAGGTCTCAGTTTCCTTCTCTGTAAAACGATGGGATCAATATACCACAATGAGCTCAAAATGGATTTTCAACCTAAATATGAATGTTCACACCATAAAATTATTAGAAGAGATGAGGTACCCTTCATGGACTTAGCTAAGAGAAAAATTCTTAACCAAATAAGGAATAGAGGTGATCACAAAAAAAATCATTCATTTTTGTTACACGAAATCGAAATGTTTCTACAAAAAGTGGATGAATACATCTATGATGAGAAGAGAAGCTATCAAATGAGGGAAAAACTTCACATCGAATATTTCTGATAAGGATCAGATATTCAAGCTACAGAGAGAACTATCACAAATATATAAGTCTAAGAGCAAGTCCCCAATGGATAAGTATTTAAATAACATGAACCACTATGGACCAGCAAATAGTTCCAAAAATCTAGAAAATAATTTGGAACTCTGCTTAAAAAGGTACTAAAATATTTATACCACTTGACCTAGAGATCTCACTACTAGGCATATATTGTACGGAGGCCAAACGAGTCCCTTTTGAGGCAGCAAAGTACTAGAAATGAAGTAGGTGTCTATCTCATGTAATTGTCTATTTCTGCACCATGAGAAATTATATGAATAACTGAGAGTAGCACAGCACTTTAGCTAAACATTGAAGGAAGACAAGAATGTGAAAAAAAAGAAATTAGAGGAGTATTCCAGGTAGGCAGCACAGATTGTGAAAATGTTCAGAGGTGGGGCATAGAGTGTTAAGTGCAGGGAACAGGTAGTATATCCGTTTGGCTAGAACACAGTCAAGGGAATAATATAACTCCTGAATGTTAGTTGGGAGCAGTGTTATAGAAGGCCTTAAATGTCAAACTAAGGAGTTTTTTGCTTGACTTCTATATGAACTGGAATGACCTCCATGAACTGATGCGGAGGGAAATGAGCAGAACCAGGAGAACATTAGACACAGTAACTGAAGCATTGTGGAACAATCAGATGTGATAGACTTTGTTACTAATAGCAATGCAATGATCCAGGACAGTCGAATGCCATCCACATCAAGAGAAAGAACTGTGGGAGTAGAAACGCAGAAGAAAAGCATATGATTTATCACTTGTTTATATGGGTAAATGTTTTGGAGTTTGGGTTTTAAAAGATTACTCTAGTACAAAAATGAATAATATAGAAATAGGTGTCGAGTGATAACACATACATAACCTAGTAGAATTGCTTGTCAGCTCCAGGAGTGAGGAGGGAAGAGGGGAAGGAGAGAAAATAAATCATGTAACCATGGAAAAATATTTTTAAAAAAAATCAAAAAGTTTAAAAAAAAAGTAAGGAGTTTTTTTGTTATACTTTGTCTGCAGTGGGGAACCACAGAGGGTTTTTCAGAAAGATAGTGACATACTAAGATCTGAGCCTTAAGAAGATTGTATATACAGCTCTGTGAAGGATCTTTTGTAGAGGGAAGAAAGGGGAAGTAAAGAATATCTTTAGTATAATTAAGAGGTTATCAATGTAACCCAAGTAAGAGTTGATGAGGGGTTGAATTGTGACACCATCATCTAAGTTGTGGAGATCAGGACTACCATATCTTGATGGCAATATCCCTTTATACCAAAGGTGTCAAATGGCACAGCCAGCTAGCATCACTATCCACAAGATTACAAAATTATTAGGAAAAATTACAAAATAAATAAAAATACGATAGAACACAGATAATTCTAATGTGTGGTTTTCCAACCAACCATATGTTTAGAGACCCTTTTGTACAATTGCCTGGGGCAGTGATGGCGAACCTATGGCATGGGTGCCAAAGATGGCATGCAGAGTTCTCTCTGTGGGCACATGTACCACCCTCCCTGCTCCCCAGTTCATTACTAGAAAAGCAGAGGGACTCCGGAGGAGCCGTTCCCTTTCCTCTCTCCACTGTGCCTGAGGACATTTTTTTCACATCACCCACTCTTCTGCCCAGCAGCCCAATGGGAATGTATTGGGCGTAAGGTGGGCAGCTCACAGGTGGCAGAGCTAGAGGGGAGCAGAGAGCTCCGCCACTCCCCTCCCCCTCTCTACATTCACTGAGGACATTCCTCACTTCACTGGCCCCTCTGCCCAGCAACCCAATGGGAGTGCTTTCTCCCTCCCCTGTGTGGGGTAAAGGGAGGAGTGTGCCCACACTCAGTGGGAGGGGCATGGTTCATGGTCTCTGGGAGGGACAGGCATGGCACTTGGTCTGGGGTTTGGGATGGGGGCAGGGCCCGTCACTCCATCTCTAAAAGGTTTGCTATAGCTAGCCTAGGGACAGCTAAGTTGGATACCTGGGATAGAGTACTGAGCCTGGAGTCAGGAAGATTTATCTTTCTGAGTTTGAATCTGGCCTCAGACACTTAATAGCTATGTGACCTTGGGCAAGTCATTTAGTTCTCAGTTTTCTCATCTGTTAAATGAGTTGGATAAGGAAATGGCAAGTCACTCTAACACATTTGCCAAGAAAACGCCAAATGGGGCTGCAAAGAGTTGGACACAACTGAAAAAATGACTGAACACCAGCAATGTGAGCCATTTAGTGGACCCATTTCTGAATTTAATACCACTGTTTTATATCATCCAGTTTCCTTTGTTCTCTTCAGTCACTAATTCAATCATCTAGGGGAGCAACAAGGAGGGCCTGAACAAAGGTGGTAGTTTTGGAAGTGGAAAGAAGGGGTTCAATGAAGCAGATGTTGTGAAGGAAACAACAGCAAGATTTGGCAACTGACTAGACATGTACAGTGGGAGCAAGGGAGGAGTCCAAAGTAATGTCATGCTGAGGCTGTGAACCTGAGGCTGACAGCAAATGAGGGTAAGGGGCTGTGAATGGGGAGAAGTTACAGAGGATGCTGTAGAGGTAGGATCAGAGGTGAGGAAGCTGAAAGACTGAGATGATGTTGCTTTCCTCAACCAAAAAGGGCAAGTTTTGAGGTTAACATTTCTATAGCCCTTTAAGGTTTGTAAAAGGTTTTATGTCAGGGCTTCTTAGATTTTTAGGGGACCACAAGTTTGGATGGGGAAAATGACATATTTATTTTCACTAACCTCTAAATGAAATGGAGCATTTCCTCTAATTTTGAATGTAGACAACAAAACACAAGAGAATTAAGTTTCACCATGCTGATGAATGTCCATAACGCGAAAAGGTTAAGAATCCCTGTTTTTCATGTACCCTCTCATTTGATCCTTACAACAGCCCTAAGAGGTAGGTGCTATTATTATCCCCATTCTTCAGATGAAGAAACCATGGATGTGAGAGGTGAAATGACTTGCCCAGGGTCCCATCATAAAGGTCAGAGGTAGGATTCGAACTCAGGTCTTTATGATCCCAAGTCCAATACTTTATTCACTGGGTTGGAAGGGATGAGGCAAAATTGGCACATTAATGCATTGCCGGTGGAGTTGTGAATTGATCCAACCATTCTGGATGGCAATTTGGAACTATGCTCACAGGGCTTTAAAAGACTGTCTGCCCTTTGACCCAGCCGTACCACTTCTGGGTTTATACCCCAAAGAGATAATAAGGAAAAAGACTTGTACAAAAATATTTATAGCCGCGCTCTTTGTGGTGGCAAAAAATTGGAAAATGAGAGAATGTTCTTCGATTGGGGAATGGCTGAACAAATTGTGGTATCTGCTGGTGATGGAATACTATTGTGCTCAAAGGAATAATAAACTGGAGGAATTCCATGTGAACTGGAATGACCTCCAGGAATTGATGTAGAGTGAAAGGAGCAGAACCAGGAGAACTTTGTACACAGAGATGGATACACTGTGGTACAATCGAACATAACGGACTTCTCTACTAGCAGCAATGCAAGAATCTAGAGCAAGGCTGAGGGACTTATGAGAAAGAAAACTAGTCCTGTTCAGATGAAAAACTGTGGGAGGAGAAATACAGAAGAAAAACAACTGCTTGGACACATGGGCTGATGGGGATATTGTTGGGGATGTAGACACCAAACGATAACTCTAATCCAACTAGTAATACTATGGAATTAGGTCTTGATCAATGATACATGTAAAACCCAGTGGAATTGTGCATCGGCTAAGGAGAGTTAGGGGGACTTGGGGGAGAGGGAAAGAACATGAAACATGTAACTATGGGAAAATATTCAAAATAAAAACTGAAAAAAAAATACTTTATTCACTGGGCCAAACTGCTGCCAATGAATTACACTTTGAGATGTTTACCTTGGCATGTTTATGGGACATCAAGGAGATGCCATCTAGGAAAGAGTTGGCAGTATGGGATGAGAATCCCAGAGACATATTTAGGTTGGATGTGTAGATTTGAGAATAATCTACCTAGAGATGATACCTGAACCCTTCAGAGCAGATGAATTCATCTATAGAGAGTATAGACAGGGAAGTAAAGAACTTGAATTGCCGAGAAACAAAATTTCAGCCACGGCCAATGTGGGAATTTGTGCGACTTGCTTATGAAATTTGTGATGATTATTTTCTCTTTCTTGGTTTATTATTGTCATTCAGTGTGGGGGAGGGACAGATTGTAAATGCATTAAAAATAAAGTCAGTTTAAAAAAAACACATTAAAAACTTCAATTAAATATTGAGTGCCAACTATGTGCCAGGCAGTGCGCTAAGCACTGAGGATACATATAGGAAAAAAACAAAAAACAGTCTCTGCTCTCAAGCAGCTTATCATCAAACCAGTAAGAGAACACAGAAAAGAAAGCTGAAAGAGAGTGGGGCACAGCTGGCAAAGGATACCCGTGGCGGAGGCAGGAGTGGTGTGGAAAAGTCAGTGGAATCTTAAAATAATAGTATCCGGTAAAAAGCGAGAAGATTCTCTGAACTTAATGGAAGTTTTGGAGTACGTGGTTCCACCCTCCCATCAGAGGAAGAAGGGGTGGTGATAAGGTGGAGAACCAAGGCTGATGGGATCATACGGAGTGATGAGGTTTTCCCCAAAATAAGTTTCTTGAGGTATTTCAGGTTCAATGTAAGATTCAAAGAAGTGCAAGACAGGATACCATCTGTCCCCTGGGACACTTATAGTCTACCTGAGAGGGACAAGACAGAAACACGTGAAGGGTTGAGTAACAGCCTGAGATTTTAAAAATGGTTCAAGGAAATCCCCATTGCCTGGCCAGGGTTCAACTCTGGTAATCACACAGAGACGTGACTCTCTACAGCAATAAGAGAGGGGAGGAGAGGAGAGGATTCAAGATATAGTCCTGAGTGCCGCACAAAGGGGACAAGAGATTGATGATCATCCAGTAGAGGAGACTGAGTGGAAGGTGCCAGGTAGAAAAATCCAAAGAGAAGAAGAAAGTGTCAAAAACTGTAGAGAGGGGGCAGCTGGGTAGCTCAGTGGAGTGAGAGTCAGGCCTAGAGACAGGAAGTCCTAGGTTCAAACCCGGCCTCAGCCACTTCCCAGCTGTGTGACCCTGGGCGGGTCACTTGACCCCCATTGCCCACCCTTACCACTCTTCCACCTATGAGACAATACACCGAAGTACGAGGGTTTGGGGAAAAAAAACTGTAGAGAGGTCAAGGAAGTCAAAGGCTGAGAAAAGATCACTTCCTTGGGTATCACCGGCAATTTCCGTTTGAGGTCTGAAGCTAGGCTGCAAAGGGATGAGGAGTGATCGCCAAGGGGAGAAGATTCTTTCTGGGAGTTTGGCTGTGGAAGAGAGCCAGAGGACATCATGAAGGAATGACAGGATCAAGAAAGGGTTTTTAAGGACAGAGATGGACCTGAGCATGCTTAAAGATGTTGGGTAAAGAGAGGCACCTAGTGAAAAGTGCACCGGGTCTTGAATCAGAAAGATCTGAGTTCAAATCCAACTTTAGGAACATACTAGCTGTGTGACCCTGGGCAAGTCAGTTGACCTCAGCAAGTCACTTAAGCTCTGTATGCCTTAATCCATCAAAGAAGGAAACTGCAAACTACTCCATTATCTTTACCATCAAAACCCCATGGACCACACGATCTCAGCAAGAACCTGAGAGGACTGAACAACAGCAAAAAGGTTAAAGATGGGATATGGTGGAATGGAGAATTATCAAGAGTATGTATGTAAGGCTCCTGGAGGATAAGGGAGGGCATGGGAGTCAATGCACAGGTAGAGGGGTTGACCTTGGCACATTCTGAAAAAAGAGCTGGTGGTTTCAGTGCATCACAAGCTCAAAATGAATCAGCAATGGACCCAATGGATAGAGTGCCAGGCCAGCAATTCAAATCCAGCCTCAGACATTTACTAGCTGTACGTTCTTGGGCAAGTCACTTAACTCTGCTTGCCTCGGTTTACTCATCTATAAGATGAGCCGCAGAAGGAAATGGCAAACAACTCTAATATCTTTGCCATGAAAACACCAAATGGGTCATGAAGAATCAGCTATGACTGAAATGACCAAACAGTCCCACAATACTCTGCCCCGATCAGATTCCATCAGGGGAATGATGTTCAGTTGGAGTGGAATTTGGGACAGTATCTCCAGACTATGAACAATCTGTGGGGTTGCTCAAGATAAATATTAAGTCTTTCCCATTTTCAGGAACCTCCTAGAGCAGTGATGGGCAAACTACGGCCCGTGGGCCAGATGCGGCCCCCTGAAATGTTCTATCTGCTGCACAACATTATCCCTAATCTGACGAATACAGTACAATGAAACTTCGAAAGAGTCGCCTTAGAAACAGACTGACAGATGAACTTTCCTTTCCTTTGGCCCCTCTTTAAAAAGTTTGCCCATATAAAGCAGCAGTCATCAAAACAATATGGTACTGGCTAAGAGATAGAGAGGAGGATCAATGGAATAGACTTGGGGTTAATGACATCAGCAAGACAGTGTATGATAAACCCAAAGAGCCCAACTTTTGGGACATGAATCCACTATTTGACAAAAACTGCTGGGAAATTTGGAAAACAATATGGGA
>NC_058136.1:38457180-38484399 GCF_016433145.1 Gracilinanus agilis | reverse complement strand
CTTTTTAGTTTAATATAATCAAAACCATTTAATTTACATTTTGTAATTTTCTCTAACTCTTGCTTGGTTTTAAAGTCTTTCCTTTCCCAGAGATCTGACAGGTATACTATTCCGTGTTCACTTAACTTATTTATAGTTTCCCTCTTTATATTCAAGTCATTCACCCATTCTGAATTTATCTTGGTGTAGGGTGGAGTTACACTTTTGACTGATGGAATGAAAGGAGACCAACCACAGTGCTATGTTCTATATCCTGGGTGCTGCTTGGCTCAGTGACTGAAGGTTAATGAGTATGGAAAAGGTTTATAGGAGAGTGGGAAGGGTTTATAAAGCCATAAAATATATATATATATAATAAAATAAATATAACGCCACTACTTCACAGATTTTGTATCTCTTGATAGATGTGAGGCCCAATCTTGGGTCTTCTATCACCAAACTCAGAGTAAAAGGTTGAGAGTCCTTTTGCTCTGAGACAAGATGTAAAAAGCCTTAAAACAACAAGGGGCAACTCAGTGGCTCAGTGGATTGAGAGCCAGACCTAGATAAAGGAGATCTTAGAGGGGCAGCTGGGTAGCTCAGTGGATTGAGAGCCAGGCCTAGAGACAGGAGGTCCTAGGTTCAAATCTGACCTCAGACACTTCCCAGCTGTGTGACCCTGGGCAAGTCACTTGACCCCCATTGCCTACCCTTACCACTCTTCTGCCTAGGAGCCAATACTCAGAAGTTGAGGGTTAAAAAAATTTTTTTTTAAAAAAGGAGATCTTAGGTTCAAATCTGGCCTCAGACACCTCCTAGCTGTGTGGCCCTGGGCAAGTCACTTAACCCCCATTGCCTAGACCTTATTGCTCTTCTGCCTTGGAACCAATACACAGGATTGCTTCTAAGATGAAAAGTAAGGGAATAAACAAACAAATGAATGAATAAAACACAGAAATCCAAAGAGAATCCTGGAATCTTGGTGCCTGGAGGGACCTCAGCAACCATGGAGCAACCCAGACCTAGACAAGTCTCCTGGCTTTTCATCTAAAACATTTGTGACAATTAACCCATCCGGTCTCTCTTTCAAGAGCCGCAGTATGGGGAGCCCATCCTCTCCCGGCCAGCCCATTATACTTTGGCGCAGCTGTAATCTTTGGAAATTTTTCTTTAATTTTGCATTTTGTCAGCTTCCACCCATTGGACCAAGTTATGTCCTCTGGGGCCAAACAGAGCAAATCCTCTTCTATGCAACAACTTTATAAATATTTGATGGCAACTCTTCTGCACCCCCCTCACCTACTCTTGAGGCTAAACATCCCAAACCTATCTTTATGCCTTAAAACATTAAATAAATGTCAGTTAGTAAATTATGTGTTGTAATAATAGATGGACTGAAGGTGGTTGTCCTCCTCTGGTTACTCTTCAGTGTATCAATGCCCTTCTTAAGCCGTGGGTCCAGAACCAGGGCCAAGACCAGTGCCTATCATCCTTCCTGGAAGACGTGCCCTTCTGAACTCAGCCCGTGTTGCCATCAGCTTTTGGCTGTGGCACATCTGAGCCATATGTGAACATATGGAGTTAGAGGAGTCTTTGTAAAGGCCATGTCACTGTTAGCAAAAACCAAATTGTTGTTTTCCCCACAGAGACCAGGGGGTTATTAACCCTACTGGCATTAGGGGAAACTGAGGCTCAGGCAGGTGAAGTGACTTGCCCATTGTCCCTCAACTAGGAAGAAGCAAAGGCCTTCCACTACCCAGGCCCACCACAGCTGCTCATCGCCATGTTACAAACAAATGGGGCCACCTCACCCTCAGCAGGTATGCTAATGAAATCAAAGAGCAACCCAACCGAGTATGTGGCCAGTCAACAGCCATGCCTCACCAGAGGCACAGGAAGGGAAACAAAGGCCTCTATTGAAGGATCTGTGATTGAGATTCTCAAGGGCAGGGCAGTACTGGAATCCTTTCTCCCTCTGCAAGTTTGAGGTGTTTACTGGCAATAAAACAAAGTGAATCCAGTTGGAAAGTAGCAGCCTTTTCTAATTGAAGGCTCAATAAACATTTCTTAGGTGTCTACTATGTATCAAACACTGTGTTCTTTAGTGCCGGGGATACAAAAAGAGACAAAAGAGGGCTCATGCCCTCAAGAAACTTACAATCTAATGGGAGAGACAACATACAAATAAAATATATACAAAGTAAGTTATACTGCAGGATAAATAGGAAATAATTAAAAGAGGGAAGGCATTGAAATTGAGAGAATTCAAAGGCTTCCTGTAAAGGGTAGGATTGTAGTCAGGACTTAAAGGAAGGCAGGGAGGTCACGGGTCATTGCAGAAGAGAGAGAGAGAGTGTTCCAGGCTTGGAAGTGAGCCAGAGAGAATGCCCACAGCCAAGAACTAGGCCTGAGGTTCTTGATCTGGAGGGTTTTACAAAATATTTTGATAACTGTATTTTAATTGATTTCCTTTGCAATCCTACACATTTTCTTTTATATATTTAAAAACTTGATCCCGATAATGGGTTCACAGATTTTACCAGAAGGCCAAAGGCATCTATGACACCAAAAAGGCTAAGAACCTCTAAACTAGATAGCCCTAAAGACATTCTCTAATTCCACTACCTTACTTTGAAGATGTAGATAACAGTAAATGAGTTCTTCTTGAATCCTCGTTATTTCACTCTTCCGAGAGAAAAATGAAAATGGGCGAGTTGGATGAATTCCTGGGGCTTGCACACAGAGGTGATATCAGTGTTCTCACCACCAAGACTCTGTTACAGGCATTTTTGAATGTTTCCCAGTCGATGTTGAACCGTGAGACTGTACTATTTTGCCAAGTGAAGGCAAACCTCCCTATCCCCCTGCTGTAACAAACAGAACTCAAAAGTCTAATTGATGGAGAGGAGCTACTGACCCCTTTGGATGAATTCTCACTCTCCAATCCATAAAAAGAATGACTTTAGAGTCATCCTAGTGCCTCAGGTTTCTAACATTTTCTTCACATTTCTCAAAAGATGAGCTTTGGGGGTTGTTTTGTCTTTAGCAATGAAGAGTTCACAAAAAAAAGGAATGCTGGGTGAGTCATGCGGCAAGGTTGATGGGCAACAGATAGATCATCTGCCCTACAGAGGGCATCCCAAAGGAACCCAAACAACTGACTAGAAGGCCAAAAACTTTGCAGGATAAACAAACTGGCCAACTCTTCAGGTGGAAAAGGAGATTAGAACTAGAAGACCCTGCGGTCTGCGGAAGGACTATCGATGCTGTTATTTAGCAAATCTAGTCTCCCAAGCACATGAAAAGATAATTAAAGAATTCATTAAGCACTTTCTATGTGCCTGACACTAAACTAAGCACTGGGAATACAAATATCGTATAAGCAAGCAGCATAAGCCCTTCCTCAAAGATCTTAGATTCTAATGGGAGAAGACAACACATAAAGGGGGAGCTGGCAAGGGATGGGGGTGCCATACCTGGGAGCATCGGGGCGTGGAAATGGTCGGAAAGTGGTATAGAGACCCAATTCTGGGGAAACAGAAGGCAGATGTTCACGCATCAGAGCCCAGAGTGGTTCTGGGGGTGAAATCCAAGGTTCCTTTGGGGAGGAGCTGGAGATGAATGAATGGCTAAATAAATAAATAAATGAATGAATGAATGAATGAATGAATGAATGAATGAATACACGCTTTTTGGGGAAGGGGTATTGAGGAGGAGAATTGAAAACTGTTGTTCCTCTAACAGCACAAGGTTAAAAACAATCAATTGCACTAAATGGAACTGATAAGTGACAGCTGTTGCTTGATTTTTCTTGGTCCCACTGTGTCACTCAGATATTATCCTATTTTCCCTGACTTTCTTCCCCACTGCAAAATCCAGAAGCTGCAACTAGCTTTCAAAAAGATGGATGCACTGTATTGTCTGACTCCTTCTCAGGCAGAAAGGAGGGTGAAATGCAAAGCGCTAGGAGCTGGGAATTGGTAAATAAACCCAAGGATCGCCCCTTAAGACGAGCTGCTCCTTCCCAAATCTCTTGCTATCGCCTGGTATCCCTGAGCTGAAGGGTGCAAAGTACATAATAGCAAATTAGGTGTCTGGAAAATTGGCGCAGATGGAGCATTTTAGATGCCTTTATACCTTGCCACTGGTTTTTAAGATGGCCTGAATACAAAACAGGTGGGCTGTGCTACGACAAAAGAGCAAGGCTATTCTCTTGGAGAAGAGAGAAGGGACAGGCATATATGGGCATCTGTACAGCTAGAAGTCAAAGAATAAGGCATCTTGGTGCAGGAGGGAAAGAGAGGGAAAGGCACAAAAAGAAAAGTAAATAATTCAATAAGGTGGGAAACAATTTGAGAAAAGGGTCCGCATTCGAATCTGACAAGAACCCAAAAGGTAAGTAGGAAGCGTGACAAAAAGCTCGCAAGAACAAATGGGAAAAGCCACAGGGACCAATTAAGGGGTTCGTCCCCAAGCTATTTGCAATAACTTTTTTTAAAATCGTCATTTTGAATCCATAAGAAATGAGGTCCCTGAAAGAGAATTGGGGACTTCTCAAAGTTGGCAGGGGGAACTTTTGGACAGAAGTGGCAGATAGCGGGAAAATAATTAACTAGCTATGTTGTGCCTGAATGGTCACAGAGATGGAGGGTGAACAGATGCCTAGGCAGAAAACTCTTTTTCAGGGGGCAAGGGAATAAGTCCTAGTAGAAGCAGACATCGCACCACAGAGAAGTGAGTACAATGAGCCTTCGGAAAGAAAAAAACAACCCACCTACCAGCAAGCAAGGCCGGCCTCAATCCAAATCAGAATGGAGAAGACGGAGGAAAGTGAAGGCTGGGGCATTATCCGGGCTATTTTCTCAGTGGAAATGAAAAAATGCACAGCTGCTCAGTGATGGAGTTTTGGCTTAAAAAGTACCAACAGTGCCCTTTCAAGAGAGCCAAATATAACCAAGTGTTGGCCCTTGATCCTAATGTCAGGGAAAGGAAGTGCCAGAGTTCCTGTTGCTCTGGTAAGTGATGCCTGGCACAGCTGAGGCCTTCAAGAACCCAAGCCAGCTGGGTGCCTCTCTGCCTAACCAGAGTTTCCACTGATGGTTAGCAGAGCTGGTTAGAAAATCATGATATGGTCATGGCTTTGCGTTGTCTCTAGGTAAGGGACTTCGCTCTGTTTACAGCCCCGAGTCCTTACCAGAGGCCAGCCTCACCGAGATGCATGGTGTTGCTCTTGGAGATGGGGGGGTGGGTAGGCTAAGAGAGCCTGAGCATGTGTCGTTTCAGCCCTTCCCAGCTAAGGTGCACGCTACTGGGGCGGGTCAGTAGCATCCTCTCTGGATAGAAGTACAACCCATTACAGGATGAACAACAACATCGTCCCCCAATTATCACCTGAAATACAAGCCTATTTACTCTTCCAGAATTTTAATTCTCTTTCGAAAAGATCTGCCAAGGAAAGAGTTGCTTTTTAACATTCATAATAGCTAGAAAGACCCATAACACTCCGCAACAAATAATGATCTGCCGAGTTACAGTCTGCTTTTGATTATGTATAGGCGATTTTGAAAAAAAAATCCTTAAAATAGAAGCATCCTTGTCCCGGGCACCGGGATGTCACCAAGCCATCGGCTAATTGGCATTTTGCATTTCTGTGGTATCACTGTGTGCATGGCGAGTCTGATAGAGCTGGCGCCCATGTGTGCACGAACATTGATTAGTCTATTGAAGAACAATGGACTTTTCATGAGCTGTGCAAAATGCCTTAAATCTCATGCAACTCTCAATTCTCTATCAGTCACTTCATTGTTCCTGCTGATTTTCAGGCAGAATGATTCTTTTTTCCAGTGACTATAATTCTTCATCCTGGATCTTTTCTGTTGGTTTTGGTTGGGTTTAGGGAGCCCTTATTTTGCGGAGGTTCCCTGGTAGGACACTGGATTTGGTCTCAGGGGAGTATCAAGACCTCAGATTTTGTGGCAACTCCAGAGCCAGTGTGAGAAAATCAATGGAAGCCATCGCCCAATGCCCCTGTGCAGGAAACCCTGCAGCTGCTTTTGAGATGGGTGGCAGTGGGGACCCAGGGAAGGGAGCAAGCAGGAGAAATAGCTCCTGCCATCTAGGAGAAAGACAATCCTAAAGCTCATGGTCATACAATCAAACTGGGAAGAAGTGAGAATCTAGGCAGGAAAGGGAGCCAGTTTTCTTTCCTGGCCCAGGGTCCTGTTTCTTCAACTATAGTAAGCAACAGTAGGAAGAATGTGATTAGCTTGGGCATTGGAAAGAGCTTGTTTCTGAATGCAGATGAAACTGGTGCCCTGGGAGAGAGCCCTGGAGGCCACACAGCCAGGGTTCTTAACCCCAAGGGGTCCACGCAGACGTGGGTGGGGGTGGGGGGAGAATAGGTCTTTATGCTTCTACTGTTTTATTTTGTACATTTAAAAACTTGATTCTGAGAAGAGATCCAAGGATTTCACCCAATTCCCCAAGGCATCCATGACACAAAAAAGGTTAAAAACCTCTGTTCGGGGAGGGGGGTGTCCTAAGGCTAGCCCAATAAAGGGGTAGCCAGAGGAGCAGAGCAGAGCAAGGTCAGGAGGAACCCAAGAAGAGGACATGGATGGGTCAGCTGGAAAAAGGCAGGCTAAGACTCTAGGGGAAGAACCTTGGGACTTGGGCCCGTTTATTAACTGTCAGAGAACTAGCCAGTGTCTGTGTAACCATGGAGACAAAGAGCATCAGAGGATGCACTGGGATTCATAAGCTTCCTAACCTAGAGGTGTAAGAAAAATTAGCATGTGGTAGAGGAAGGAAGAAAACCTCAGGTGTGGCTGGCACTGAGTTCCCTTTCCTGCCTAGAATCCTATTTTCTCACACAGCTTTAGGACTCTCCCTCATCTCTCCAAGGTAAAAAAAAGTGGGCCTGACTGCCCCAAAAAACAGACACACTGAAGGCTGTAGACAGTAAACTACTCTTTACTATTTGAAACTAGGGATTCTCCCACCTTGGGATGGTAGAGAATCCGGCCAGTGGGCCTGCCAGGGCTGGGGAAGAAGGCAGGCTTCTAGGAGAGGATGCCCTGGTAAAAGGATCCTGGGGAATTTTAGCCCCCATTTGGAAGATAGAATGGAAGGGTATAAACATTTATGTAGAACCTACTATGTGCCAGGCATTATGCAAATATTATCACATTTGACCCTCACCACAACTTTGGGAGATAGGATGCTACCATTTTACAGTTTAGGAAATGGAAGCAAAGAAGGGTTAAGTAAACTGCCCAGTATCATGCAGCTAGTAAGTATCCAAGGCTGGATTTGAACTCAGGTCTTCCTGACTCCAGGCCCAGTCCTCTATCCACTACACCACATCTCTGGATGAGGGAATGGAAAAGACACCACATAATCTACATGTGAAAGCCTATGCCAACAAGAAAACATGGGGCAGGGGGCAGTTGGGTAGCTCAGTGGATTGAGAGACAGGCCTAGAGACGGGAGGTCCTAGGTTCAAATCTGGCCTCAGACACTTCCCAGCTGTGTGACCCTGGGCAAGTCACTTGACCCCCATTGCCAACCCTTACCATTCTTCTGCCTTAGAACGAAAGAAAGAAAGAAAGAAAGAGAGAGAGAGAGAAAGAAGGAAGGAAGAAAAGAAGGAAAGGAGGGAGGAAGAAAGAAAAGAAAAGAATAGAAAAAACATGAAAGGTCATTTGGATGAGGAAGAATCCCACAAACTCCTATATTCACTGACTCTGAGAGCTGGGAAGGACCTCAGAGACCACCTAGGGCAGTGACAGAGAACCTTTTAGAGACCAAGTGCCCAAACCACACCCTCACGCTGCATGTGAGCTGCCTCCTTACCCCAGACAGAGGAGGGAGGAAGCACTCCCATTGGGCTGCTGGGCAGAGGGGTGGGTCATGTGAGAAATGTTCTTGGGACATGGAGAGGCGGAGAGGAACAGCCCCCTCTGGCACATGTGCCATAGGTTGGCCAACACAGATCTAGTGCAACCTGTGCCTAGCAAGTGCTCATCTAAGTACCTTTGACAAAAATCTCATCTGATCCTCCCAACAACCCTGGGAGGTAGATGCTGTTATGTTATGTATGTTATGCTGTTATGTTTTATACTTGAGAAAACTGAGGCAGCCAGTGGTGAAACGACTTGCCCCACATAGCTAGTATGTGTCTGAGTTCAAATTTGAACTGAGGTCTTTCCCACTCCAGGTCAGGTGCTTTATGCCCTGTGGCATCCCCTAGTGGCCCCAATGCCTTTAAGGGAGGTCAGCTCTGCTTTCCCACATGGCACAGTGAGGTTAATGAGCACTGGGTTTGAAGCCCAAGGAGCCCTGAACCACATAAACAGTCCTCAATTAAATTATCTTTCTTCTCTGGACTTCAGCTTCTATAATTATACAATGAATGGCTTGGATTCAGCCATCAGTAAGGTCCCTTTTAGCTTTAAATGAGCATTCTGAACCTGGGGTTGAATTTGGTGGGGTTTATTGTTTTACTATTTTGATAACTGTATTTTACCACCAGCTTCCTTTTGTGTTGTCCCCCATTAGATTGTAAGCTCTTTGAGGACCAAAAAAGCTCTTTCTTTTTCTTATTTGTACCTCTAGAATTTAGCACAGTGCCTGGCACATGATAGGGGTTTAATAAATGTTCATTGAATTAAATATAACTGATTTCCACTCTAATCTTATGTATTTCATTTTATGGGTTTAAAAGCATAATTCTAAGAAGTGATCCGTAGGCTTCACCAGACTCCCAAAGGGGTCCATGTAGTGGTATGCTTTTGAATATTTAACAACAAGCAGGGGTGGGGATGTGGGGCATGTAAGACTGACATACTTTGAAGTTTAATTGCATTATTAACATTTTCTCCATCACTTCAAATCTAGGCAATCAACAAAACAATAAATCAATCTCTGATTTATAGTGTTTGCCTTTTTCTAAGGTACATACAAATGCTTTAAACACCAAACAGAGGACTTTATAGTTGATCCTGGAGGTAACAAGAAGTCATTAGAATTAAATGAATAGAGAGTTAGAGTAGCCTGTTTGGGAAGATCACTTTAACAGCTGAAAAAAATGGACAAGTTGGGAGACACTTGAGGCTGGCAGAGCAACTAGAGGGCTATTGTAATAGGCCATGCTTGAAGTACTGAGGGCCTGTATCAGGATGGTGGCAGTGTCAGAGGAGAGAAGGAGGCATATACTAGAGATATGGAGAGAAAATCAATAGGACTTGACAACAGATTTAATATGGGGGGGGGGAGGAGAAGGATTCAAGGATGACTTGGGCAGAGCAAGCCTCTTAACCTCAAATTCTACAAGAGTCTTGACAACGAAGAGAAACTCTGCATAGAAAGTTATTTTGAAGTCAATTCTGTTATATCAAAAGCCTACAAGAAAAATAGGAATTGGTCTTAAGCCCAAAAGGAATTATTGGAAGAGTTCAAAAAGGATTTAAAAAATCAATAAGTGAGGTAGAAGAAAAATTGGGAAAAGAAAGGAGAGTGATACAGGAAAATCATGGGGGAAAAGTCAACAGCTTGGTTGAAAAATATAATATACCTTAAAATAACAATAATACCTTAAATACTTTAAAAAAAGAATAGGTCAATTGGTAAAAGAGGCACAAAAATCCACTAAAGAGAAGTATTTAAAAAGCAGAATTGGCTAAATGGAAAAGGAAATACAAAAGCTCACTCAAGAAAATCATGCCTTAAAAATTAAAATTCGGCAGGTGGAAGCTAATGACTGTGTAAGACATTAAGAAACAATCAAACAGAGTCAAAAGAATGAAAAAATAGTAGAAAGTGTGAAATATTT
Source organism: Gracilinanus agilis (assembly GCF_016433145.1). NCBI lineage: Eukaryota > Metazoa > Chordata > Mammalia > Didelphimorphia > Didelphidae > Gracilinanus > Gracilinanus agilis. The sequence continues at coordinate 38,474,588 of NC_058136.1, read as the reverse complement.
CATTGGATAAATAACTGACATGGAAAATAAATCAATCCAGGAGAGATAATCTAATAATTATTGGACTAGTGGAAAGGCATGATCAAAAAAAGAGCTTAGACATCATCTTTCAAGAAATTATCAAGAAAAATTGCCCTGATATTCTAGAACCAGGGCATAAAACAGAAATGGAAAGAATCTACTAATCACATCCCAAAAGAGGTCCCAAAACGATAATTCCCAGTGTAAAGGTTAAGTGGTTGGACTTAAATTATATGAAATAACTTGGTTACCAAAGTTATTATATCTCAAGTCAGAAGTTTATTTACAAAATAGAGGAGAAACAATAAAGTAGAGAAATGTGAGAGAGGTTAGAGAAAATACCTATACAAGTCCTCAGCCAGGAGGGCCAGTAGTGAGTAACTATGAGGCCTCCAAGATGGAAGCCATTCTCTTAGGAAACTAAGTCAGCCCTTTTCACTCACCCAATGAAGTAGTCCAGGAGTCAGAATCTAAGTTGAAGCCACGATTCACAGTCTTCAGCGAAATTCCCTTAAGACTATCTCCAGGAGTCACTCTCCACGAGACTCAACTTCACGAGACTCCCCAGCCAAAGGATTTTGTGGCTTTTATGGTGGTTTCCTGTCCCTGCCCCTCTTCACAGGGGCCAATCATAGTTTCCAAATTGTCCAGCACTGCCCAGGGCAGTGTCTGTGGAATGGACTTCTCACCTCTAAAGGTGTTAACTCTCCTCCTAGGATTCACACATTTCTGAGTTGTCACCTTTGAATTCACTTTTGGATTTTCTGAGGGTTTGAACTCTTAAAAGAATTCACAAATTTCTGGCTGTTTGAGTTAGAAAAAAGGGTGGAGCTCTCCGAGTATCTTACTGACTTCTCACCTAGCACTAAGTAGGGTGTGAATTCACTAAGTGGTTTGCAGCTCCTCCTCCTAGTTCAAGTTTATGTTGATTCAATCAAAAGGTAGACAAAGGAGAGTTAATCCTGTCCTCACAATCTAGTGAGGTACTGAGTAGGGGTACTTAAGTTATTGTTAACCAAAGTTTTAACTCCAACTACGCAAAGAAAATAAAGGATTCCCTTTTTACAAGTGTAAACTCAGAATAGACAAAGAGAGCCAAGAATATCCTTTCACACCAGGAATATTATAGCTGAATTCAAGAACTTCCAGGTTAATAAGAAAATATTGCAAGCAGGCAAAAAGAAATAATTCAAATATCATGAAATCACAATCAGAATAACACAAGATTTAGCAACTTCTACATTGAAGGTTTGGATATTATGATATTCCAGAGGGCAAAGGAGCTAGGACCTCAACCAAGAAACACTCAACAAAACTGAGTATAATCCTTCTGGGGCAAAATGGGTATTCAGTGAAATAAAGGATTTTAAAATATTCCTGGTGAAAAGGTCAGATCTGAATGGAAAATTTGACTCTCCAATACAAATCTCAAGAGAAGCATAAAGAAGTAAACAGGAAAGGGAAATAAAAACATATTCAATAAGATTAAACTGTTTATATCCCTACATGAGAAAAAGATTCTTGTAACTCCCAAGAACTTTATCATTATTAGGGCAACTGGAAGTAGTATACATAGACAGAGGGCAAGTATATGTGTGTTGAATATGATGGCATGATATCTAAAAATATAAAATTAAGGAGTGAGAAAGAGGAACGCGTTGGGAGAAAAGGAAAGGGAAAAATGGAATAGGGTAAGATATCTCACATAAAAGAGGCATGAAAGAGCTTTTTACAATAGAGGGAAAAGTAAGGAAAGTGGGGAGTAGAGCACCTGAACCTTACTCTCATCAGAATTGGCTTAAAAAGGGAGAACATACACAATCAATTGTGTATAGAAATATCTCTTACCCTACAGGAAAGTAAGAGGGGAAGAAAATAAGAGAATAGGGGATACTTATAGAAAACAGGGCAAAATGGGAGATGTGGTAGCCAAAAAGTAAACACTTTTGAGGATGTACAGAAAGAAAGTTAAGAGAAAATGAAAAATGGGGGGAACAAGATGGAGACTTATATACAGTAATTGTAACAGAAAGATTCTTACAAGTCTCTCTAATAAAGGCCTCCTTTTTCAAATACATAGAAAAATGAGTTGAATATACAAGAATACAAATCTTTCCCCAACTGATAAATGGTCAAAGGATATGAACAGGTAGTTCTCAGAGTGAGGTACTAAGTAGGGGTACTTAAGTTATTGTTAACCAAAGTTTTGACTTTGGTTCTCTATAGTCATGTGAAAAATGTTCTAAATCACTATTAATTAGAGAAATGCAAATTAAAACAGCTTTGAAGTACCACCTCATACCTATCAGATTGACTTATGACAGAAAAGGAAAATGACAAAACTTGGAGGGGATGTGAAAAATTGTGACAGTAATGCATTGTTGGGGGTGTTTTGAAAGGATTCAACCATTCTGAAGAGGAATTTGGATCTATGCCCAAAGATCTAGTAAACAGTACATAGCCTTTGACCCAACAATATCATTACTAGGTTTGTATCTCGAAGAGATTTTTTAAAGGTGGGTAGGGAGGACCTATATGTACAAAAAATATTTAAAGCAGCTCTTTATGTGGAGGCAAAGAACTAGAAAGTGAAGGGATACCCATCAATTGGGGAAGGGCTGAGTAAGTTATAGTATATGACTATAATGGAATAATATTGTGGTATAAGAAATGATGAGCAGGAGGAGCTCAGAAAAATCTGGAAAGAATTACACAAACAGAAGCAGTGAACTAAGCAAAACCAGGAGAACAATGTAACACAATGAAAACAATACTGTTTGATGACCATCTATGAATAACTTAGCTATTCTCAGCAATACAATGATCGAAAATAATCCTAAAGGACTGATTGAAAAAATGCCATCTTCTTCCAGAGAAAGAACTGATGGAGTCTGGATCCAGACCAAAGCAAACTTTTTTCATTCTTTCTTAATATCTTTTTTTAAACCCTTACCTTCTGCCTTAGAATCAATACTGTGTATTAGTATCAAGGCAGAAGAATGGTAAGGGCTAGGCCAGGGGTCGGCAACATATGGCTCTTTCTGCAGGAGCCATAAAGTCCATTTTTTTTCAGGCGCTGTTACAGGAGTGCACACCATGAGCACTGTACGGCTCTCACGAAATTACATTTTAAAAAATGTGGCGTTTATGGCTCTCACGGCCAAAAAGGTTGCCGACCCCTGGGCTAGGCAATGGGGGTTAGGTGACTTGCTCAGGGTCACACAGCTAGGAAGTATCTGAGACCAGATTTGAACCTAGGACCTCCTGTCTCTAAGCCTGGCTCTCAATCCACTGAGGTACCCAGCTTATTATCTTTTTTGTTTGAGTTTCTTTCCACAAAAATATTAATTTGGGAAAATGTTTTACATGATTGTACATGTAAAATCTATATCAGATTGCTTACCATGGAGGGATCAAGTGAGGAAAGAGAGGAAGAGAATTTGAGACTCAAAATTCTTTTTAAAATGTTGGAAACTGTTCCAACATTGCTAGTAGAAGGTCTTGCCTCAATATTGATGGCTGCTGACTGACATAAAAAATAAAAATCCAAATAAACTAAAGTGAAAATATTATGCTTTGATTTCCATTACAACTCCAACAGTTCTTTCTCTAGAGGTGGATAGCATTCTTTGTTATAAGTCCTTCAGAATTGTCCTAGATCATTGCATTGCTGAGAGTAAGCTAAGTTTTTCACAGTTGAGCATCCCCAAATACTGCTGTTACTGAGTAAAATGTTCTTCTGCTGCTGCTTATTTCGCTCTGCATTAGTTCATTTATGTCTTTTCAGCTTTTTCTGAAATCATCCTGTTCATTTCTTAAAGAACAACAGTATTCCATCACCATCGTATAACACAATTTGCTCAGCCATTCCCCAACTGATGGATGTCCCCTCATTTTCCAATTCTTTGCCACCACAAAAGGGGCTGTTATACATACATTTTTGTACAAGTAGATCTTTCCCCCACACTTTTAAGCCAAAGAGCCAGGCTTAGAGACAGGAAGTCCTAGGTTCAAATCTGGTCTCAGACACTTCCTAGCTGTGTGGCCCTGGGCAATCCCTTTGGGATACAGACCTCATAAGTGGTATTATTGAATCAAAATGAGGTTGGCTAAAATTTCCCACAAACTCTGCCAAGTAACTGTAAACAATCAAAAGAACATGGAAACAAAAACTAGTTGATTAGTATGGGGCCACCTTTCAGATAAGACACATAAGTTGCTTAGATTCACAAGTAGGAAAAAACTCTTCACATTAATCTTTAGACATCATCTAAGGCATTGGTTGGGGGTCCCTGAACAGCAAGTGCAGGTGGTTCAGTTTCCCAGGCACAGAGGACTAGGTTCAAATAATGCTCAATTTCCACAATCACTACCTTCCTTAAAATCTGTGCAGAAAGGAGCAAAATTTGATGGAAAGTTGCCCCAGGATATTTAACACATCATTAGCATCCCATTTACATTGAGGTTTCAGTTGCCTCACAATGGGCAAAAAAGAGTGAACCATGGGTAAAGCCATGTGAACTACGGGCAAATTGACATTAGTTCCTTGGAGTCACAGGGCAACAACTGTCCAAACCAATGATAGGATCCTTTCCATCGTCATTGTCTTCCCATTGCTACCCCTTTCCATAGCCAAGCCTTTCCATCACCCAGAGTCATTCCACCACCCAAAGCCATTCCACCACCTTCCTCCCTGTCTAAGTAAAGCTTATTTCCTTGACATGGAGATTGCCTGAGTCATTATTCTTCAGACAAGACCCCAATCTTGCACCCCACATCAAATAGATATGCAGTTATTATAGCCCTTTGGACATAGTTCCAAATTGCCCACCAGAATGGTTGGATCAGTTCACAACTCCAACAATGCATTAGTGTCCTATTTTTGCTACATTGCCTCCAACATTTATCATTTTCCCTTACTGTCATATTCACTAATATGATAGGTATGAGGTGGTACCTCCGAGTTGTTTTACTTTGCATTTCTCTACTCAAGAGTGATTTAGAACATTTTTTCATATGATTATTGATAGCTTTGATTTCTTCATCTGAATTTTTTTCTTAACATTTGTCAGTTGGTAATAGCTTATATTCTCATAAATTTGACTTAGTTCTCTATATACTTGAGAAATGAAAATTTTATCAGAGAAATTTTTATAAATTCTTTGCGAGTTTGTTGTTTCCCTTGCTTGCATTGGTTTGTTTGTATAAAACCTTTTTAATTTAATATAATCACAATTATTCATTTTACAGCTTGTAATGTCCTCTGTCTCATGTTTGGTCATAAATTCTTCCCTTCTCTGTGGTTTTGACAGGTAAATTATTCTATGTTTCCCTCATTTACTTAAGGTATCATCCTTTATGTCTAAATCATATACCATTTTGACTTTATTATTGACATCATTAAAGGGTGTGAGATATTGGTCTAAAGCTAGTTTTTGCCATACTGTTTTCCAGCTTTCCCAGCAGTTTTTGTCAGAGAGTGAATTCTTATCCCCAAAAATGGACTTCTCAAGGTTTATCAAACCTTGCTAAGGTCATTTATCCCTACTCTATTCCATTGGTCCACCATTCTTTTTCTTAGCCAACACCAGATGGTTTTGATGATTACTGCTTTACAGTTTGATGATTAGTTTGAGATCAGGTACTGCTAAGCCACCTTCACATTTTTTCTATTAATTCCCTTGATATTCTTGATCTTTTGTTCTTCCAGACAAATTTTATTATTTTTCTAGCTCAATAAAATAATTTTTGGTAGTTTTGATTGGTATGGCACTAAAGTAAATTAATTTAGGTAGAACTGTCATTTTTATTATATTAGCTTGGCCTACCCATGAACACAATGTTTTTCCAATTGTTTATATTTGACTTTATTTGTGAAAAGTGTTTTGTAATTGTGTTCATATAATTCCTGTGTTTGTCTTGGCAAGTAGATTCCCAAGTATTTTATATAGTCTTTTTAAATTTTATTTTATTTTAAATGGAATTTCTCTTTCTATGTCTTGTTGCTGGACTTTGTAGGAAATATACAGAAATGCTGATGATTTATGTGGATTTATTTTATATCCTGCAACCTTGCTGAAGTTATTATTTCAACTAGTTTTTTAGTTGATACTCTAGGATTCTTTAAGCATGCCATCATATTATCTGCAAAGAGTGATAGTTTAGTATCCTCCTTACCTACTTTAACTCCTTCAATTTCTTCTTCTCTTATTGCTAAAACTAGCATTTCTAGTACAATATTAAATAATGGTGGTGATAATGGGCATCCTTCGTTCACCCATGATCCTATTGGGAAGGTTTCTAACTTATCTCCATTGTAGATGATACTTGTTGTTAGTTTTAGATAGATACTATTTATTGTTTTAAAGAAAAGCCCATTTATTCCTATGTTTTATAGCGTTTTTAATAGGAGTAGATGTATTTTGTCAAAGGCTTTTTCTGCATCTAGTGAGATAATCATGTGATTGCTATAAGTTTAGTTTTTGATAGAGTCAATTATGCTGGTTGTTTTCCAAATTAAATTAGCCTTGCATTCCTGGTAAAAATCCCACCTGATCATGGTGAATGATCCTTGTGAAATATTGTTGTAGTCTCTTTGCTAGTATTTTATTTAAGAATTTTGCGTCAATATTCATTAAGGAAATTGGTCTGTAATTTTCTTTCTCCATTTTGGGTGTTCCTGGCTTAGGTATTAGCATAATATTTGTGTCATAAAAAGAATTTGATAGAACTCTTTCTTTGCCTATTTTGCCAAATAGTTTATATAATATTCAGATTAATTGTTCTTTAAATGTTTGATAGAATCCATTTGTGAATCCTTTGGGCCCCATGGATTTTTTCTCAGGGAATTCTCTGATGCCTTGTTGAATTTCTTTTTCAGACATGGAATTATTTAAATATTATATTTCCTGTTTTGTTAATCTGGGAAATTTTATATTTTTGTTAATATTCATTTATTTCACCTAAATTGTCAGATTTATTATCATATTATTGGTCAAAATAGCACCTAATGATTACTTTAGTTTTCTCTTCATTAGTGGTAAATTTACCTTTTTTTATTTTTGATACTGGCGATTTGATTTTCTTCTTTCCTTTTTTTAAAAATCAAATTAACCAATTCTCTATTTTGTCTATACAATTTGATGCATAATGTTTAATATTGCTATTACTTCATTGTCCATAGTACCTTTTATTAAGATTATAACTCTTTATCCTTTTATATAGATCTATTTTTGCTTTAGCTTTGAAATTATAATGGCTACTCCTGCTTTTTTACTTTAGCTGAAGCATAATAGATTCTGCTGCATCTCCTTACCTTTATTCTGTGTGTGTCTCCCTGCCTCAGATGTGTTTCTTATGATGAGGGGCATCCTCTGAATATAACATAGGATTTTTAATCCACTCTATCTGCTTCCATTTTATGTGTGAGTTCATCCCATTCACATTCACAGATTACCATCTGTGTATTCCCCTCCATCTTATTTTTCTCTTTTGATTCTGCTCTTTCTGTCTCCTTTCACTCTGTCCTCATCACAAGTGTTTTGCTTTTAATCACCCTCCCACTTCCCCTTCCATTCTATTATTCCCCTCCCTCACCACTGTCTTATTCCACTCCTACTTCTCTATAGGGTAAGATAGGATTCTATACCCAAATGAGTTTTTCCATCTCTGAGACAATTCCTATGGGAGTAAGGTTTAAACAGTGCCCCTCATCATCCTCATCCTCCCTTCCACTGTAAAAGGGGGTTTTTTTGCACCTCTTTAGGTGGTATAATTTACCCCATTTTACTTCTCTCTTCCCTTTTCTCTCAATGCAATCCTCTTTTTCACCCCTGATTTTGTGTGTGTGTATCATGTCATTCTAAACAGGTTACTCCTTCACCATCTATGTGTACTCCTTCTAACTATTCTGATAATGATAACAGTTTTAAGAGTTACAAATATCTTTCCACATAGAAATATAAAGTTTGACCTCATTGAATCCCTTAAATTTTTTCTTTCTTATGTGTCTTTTTATGCTTCTCTTGAGTTGTGTATTTGGACATCAAATTTTCTGTTTATGTCTGGTCTTTTCATCAGGAAGGGTTCTATATTATTAAATGATCATTTTTTTCCTCTGAAAGAATATATTCCATTTTACTGGGTAGGTGATTCTGGGCTATAAACCTGGTTCCTTTGACTTCTGGAATATCTTATTCCAAACCTTGTGATTCTTTAATATAGAAGTTGCTAAGTCCTGTGTAATCCTGACTGTGACCCTATAATATTTGGATTCTTTCTTTCTGGCTGCTTGAAATATTTTCTCCTTAGTCTCAGAAGTCTTGAATTTGGCTATAATATTCCTGCTAGTTGCAATTTGGGGATTTATTTCAGGAGGTGATTGGTGGAGTCTTTTGATTTCTATTTTACCCTTTTATTCAAGAATATCAGGGCGGTTTTCTTTGATAATTTTCTTGTAATATGTCTAGGCTTTTTTTATCATGGTGTAAAATTTAAATTAACATCCAATAACTCCAAGTATATTTTACAAGATGTGTTAATAATCACTTGAAGTAGGGGCAGCTGGGTAGCTCAGTGGATTGAGAGTCAGATCCAGAGATGTCTAGAGAGATGGGATGTCCTGGGTTAAAATATGGCCTCAGGAACTTCCTAGCTGTGTGACCCTGGGCAAATCACTTAACCCCCATTGCCTAGTCCTTATCTACCCTTACCAATCTTCCACCTATAAGTCAATACACAGAAGTTAAGGGTTTAAAATTTAAAAAATAATAATAATAATCACTTGAAGTAGAAGAAAAAAAGAAATAGAAGTAAAAACTGAGTAAAACTCTCTTCCCTCTCACCTCGCCCCACCTCCACAAACCACAATCAGGGGAAAAGAGAGTGAGAGGCAGAGCTATGCAAAACTTCCTACATTAGTATGTAACATGAGAAGGAACATGGGAATCTGGGATTTAGAGTCCTGTGGAGCAAATCCTAATTCTAAAATCCTCCTGTGATTCCATTGGAAAATGAACATGTAGAACTCTCCCAGATTTACATGAGTAATTTCCCCAATGAATCAGTACACATAACCAACTTTTATCTCTAAAGATCTTGAACTAGAGGAACATAGAATATTGCACTTTCTAAGGGGAAATTACAATAATTTGGGGATAAGAGGTAAATAAAAGAGAAAGAGAACAGAACCAATGATTGCTAGGCACAGACAAAAAGCCAATTAGGGGGCAGTCCCCTTTAGTATAAGAGTGTACATTCAAAATAAATGCATTCAACTCCCCACAGTTCAATTTCACTACATCCCAAAGTTTACTCCGGATCTTTCAGTGCAGTGTGTGGCTTCTGCAGGCATCTTCATGGAGCCTTCTTCAAACAGCTCACTTTCTTGATTCAGGGAGGTAGCAAGTTTCTTATCCTAAAATTACTCTCAAACAAGAGAATTTTTTACAAATCTTGAATTTTGTGACAATAATATAATCCCCCCTGAGGAGAGTGTTGACAAACACATGGATCACCCAGGAATACATGGCTAAGTTGTGAGGTATATGAATCAATTGTCAAAAGAAAATTAAAAATATTTTTAAAAACCTCAAAGAAAAAAGAAAAAAGTAACTTCTGGATGAAACATAAAATATCAAAGTCTCATGTATAAAAATTCTAAAGTAAGGGAAAATAAACCTCTACTAGGTCCTAGAATCAGGGCCCAATTAAAGTGATTTATGTCCCATAAGCTTGTAGTAGGAATTATAACAATGTAGCACTTACCCATTGGTAGCCAGGACTATAGAAAATTGCCATATCATAAAAGAGAGAAAAAGGACTAGATTTTGAAGCAGATGGGAAATAGCATTCCCTGGTCTGATTTTACCTCTGCTCTCAGGGATAGGGGAGCCAAATTGGCAGCCAAACTGAGGTACTTGGTAGAGGTCTGGATCTGACACAAGGGAATCCTGCATCTGACTTTGCAAACAGCTGCTTCCTCGAACCCCAAAATAAGTTCAAGTCCCCTGTCTTGGCACAGAATCTCATCAATCCTACTGGGATTGGGTGATCTCCTTGATCTTGTGCTCCTAGGCACTGTGCAGGTTAACTTTGTGCTCTTTGGCACTGTGTAGTGGCTCTTTTGTGATACCTTCTCCTGGAATCAAATACAATCATTAATCAAAGTCCCATAATATTTAATAATCAATGGCAGATTTTCATAGTCTAAAGCTTTTGGGTATGCATTGACATTAGGACTAATGGACATTTTAAACTTATCCTTGTGCAAAATCAAAAAATTATTAGTACCAGTAACATGTGCTTCAAGTACAAAAAAATAAGAGAAAAAAGAAAACTCAAATACTCTATTGCACATACAAGGAAAACAATAATAACATTTTTAAAAATTCAAAAATATATAGTTCACATCCCACAAGACACTGTGTCAGCCAAGTAGAGGCACAACACAAAGGTTCCTCACCCAAAAATGAGATCCATTTCCTTTTTACTTGGCCATGATCCACAGTGTGAGTGCACATAATTTTCATTAAGTAACAGCTTTATAAAACAGTAGTACAGCAGCTAATGCACATTCAAAGAAGTACCAAAATCCCCCAAATCACAAGAGCCCATTTAATGGCAATAGTAAACAAACCCACTATCATCAGGATTCACATGAGTCTCTATAGCCACTGAAGCTCATGGATACTTGTCACAAGTTCTCCAGATCTAGCCAATCTTTCAACCTTGGCTGAGATATTTTTAACAAAGTCTATTACTGCCAACATTCCAAAATTTGGCAGGAGAGCCCAGAAAAAAACAAACCTCTGTACTGCTGATGAAAACCTTTTGGGTCTAAAATGTCACCAAGAATCTAGATCATTCTGGTGAAAGGGTAGAGTAAGCTGAAGAGTTACAAAGATAAAAACCATTCAGGAGCCTCTAGGCTCCATGGGAAATGCTCCCTCTTGGGAGCCATCCAGGGATTACCATACTCCCCAGGAAAACCTTCCCATCTCCCAGATGAGATTATAACCCATCACAGGGTAACCAAGCCCGTTGGGAAGCCTCCCTTCTCTGGTATGAGACTGTAGCAGCTATAAAAGACACGTCTTTATATGTCCCATCTATTGTAATGTGGAGGCAAGGACTACAACAGTGAAAATCACTTCTGATGTCTCATCCATTATATTTTTATAAATGCAGAGGGGGGGAATACAATAGTGCTATTTCACTTCACTTCAGCTACTAAATGGACCCTTCCTATTGTTACAAACAACGCAAAGGTAGGCAAATGATCAGTCAGAGGTACTGGTGCTCCTAGATATCCTGAAAAATCACTTCTGAAGATCCCTTAAAATTAATTGAGATTTTTAGCTCATTAAATTCTCCAAAGGTTGTATACAGGTTATAACCAGTTTGATGGAGTACATTCATCATCTATGTGACAATTAATAAAGGCAAAAAGGTGCAAAGGGTTATTAAGGCAACAGGTGACCTCGATGGATATGGTGACAAACCCAACATCCATAAGGACCTATGGTTTTGCCATGGAAAAGGGTTTGTCCAAATTATTTGTGGACTTTTATAATGGTATTTTCTCCAGTCCAGTCATAGGGGAGATACAAATAAAGACAATGTAATAGCACATATAGCTAATGGCCAAAACACAGTAGCTGAAAATGACAAAGCGTAACAGAATATATTAGATTAGATAAATATGTAAACTTAAAAACAAAATTAAATCTTAAAACAATCAGCAAATACAATATATGTGATAGGATGTGAGTAGTCAGTCCAAGAGTCCTTTTCTCTAATTCTGATAGCTGTGTTACAGAGACATCTTCACTATTTGGAGGGGAACAAACTGAAACAGTTAATATCAATAAGGCAATGGAGTCTAAAATTTACCTCCAGACTCTTTAAGGTTCCTTCCTCTCCCCAGTATCATACTCGATTTAGATTCCTTTGGTCACACTTCTGGGGTTCCCCATACCTGCACTGAGCATAGTGCAGATGAACCCCATATTGAATGTGTTGAAGAGATTGGGCAGACCAAAATGACATGAGGGTATAGGGAGATGAATCTCCCCTCTGAATCTTGAGATTACTCAAGCTAACAGCAAGGACAAGTGCACCTGTAATGTAGGAAGAAAAGACAACCTAAAACTTTGGTAATGTTCTCTGGGAACAGGAGCTATTTTAGATAGGCAGGAAACTGGACTATGCTTGCAATCCTACGTATTAAATTGGTTGCAAATCTACTTCCTGTCTATAGGTGGCACTAGCCTAGTATGCACTGACTAGGAGTAAAGCTAAGAGGTTTGAAAGAGTAACCTTCCTTCCCCTCCCCTTTAGGGGTAAAAACCAATGGCCACATGACACCTCAGTCCCCACCCCCACAGCCAGGAGCATGGAAGCTACCCTGGGTTAGCCAGGCTGGGGTTGGGTTGGATAGCATGGAAAGGCTGCTGCACACTGTGTTCCCCTACTGAAAAGTGGCTAGTGCAGGTTTGGGACCCACACAGGGGTGGAGGGGATTTATACTTTACCAGCCCTGCAGAATGCGGCTCGCAAGGACCCCTAGCCATTATGCTCAAGAGAAGCTTCAGGGCAAGCAGCAGCAAACTCAGCAGGAGCAGGAGCAGCAGCAGAAGGGGGAGAAGGAGCAACAAGGGCATGAGAGGCTTTTTAAACTAATCTGTCTTTTAAAACTGCTCTACCAACTTATAGAGGAGCAAGGGTTCTAAACTCCAGACTTCTGATCACCACAATGTAAGATTTAAATTAATATCTGATAACTCCAAGTATTATATTCTATAAGATTTGTTAATAATCACTCGAAGTAGAAGAAAAAAATAAATAGAAGTAAAACCTGAGTAAAACTCTCCTCAAACAAAAACAATGCAACCAAAATCAGAAGGGAAACAACAAACTGGGAAAAAATCTTTATAACAAAAAACTCTGACAGAGGTCTAATTATTCAAATATACAAGGAGCTAAATAAATTGTATAAAAAATCAAGAATGGGCAAGGGACATGAATAGGCAATTTTCAGATAAAGAAATCAAAACTATCAATAAGCATATGAGAAAGTGTTCTAAATCTCTAATAATTAGAGAAATGCAAATCAAAACAACTCTGAGGTACCACCTCACACCTAGCAGATTGGCTAAAATGATAGCCGGGGAGAGTAATGAATGTTGGAGGGGATGTGGCAAAATTGGGACATTAATGCATTGCTAGTGGAGCTGTGAACTGATCCAACCATTCTGGATGGCAATTTGGAACTATGCCCAAAGAGCAATAAAAGACTGCCTGCCCTTTGATAGCATTGCTGGGTTTGTACCCCAAAGAGATCATAGATAAACAGAATTTTACAAAGATGTTTATAGCCACACTTTATATGGTGACAAAAAACTGGAAAATGAGGGGATGCCCTTCAATTGGGGAATGGCTGAACAAATTGCAGCATATGCTGGTGATGGAATACTATTGTGCTCAAAGGAATAATAAACTGGAGGAATTCCATGTGAAATGGAAAGACCTCCAGCAATTGATGTAGAGTGAAAGGAGCAGAGCCAGAAGAACATTGTACACAGAGACTGATACACTGTGGTAAAATCGAATGTAATGGACTTCTGCACTGGCAGCAACACAATGACCCAGGACAATTCTGAGGGATTTATGGAAAAGAATGCTACCCACATTCAGAGGAAGAACTTCAGGAGTGGAAACACAGAAGTAAAACAACCACTTGAACGCATGGGTAGAGGTGGACATGATTGGGGTTGTAGACACTAAATGACCACACCAATTGTAAGAGGGAGATTTTAGGTATTTATAGATACATATTTAAAATGTGGTCTCCAGGAATCAACAGTTCAGATTGATTCCATAATTAAAATAGACCCATGGGGGCAGCTGGGTAGCTCAGTGGATTGAGAGCCAGGCCTAGAGACGGGAGGTCCTGGGTTCAAATCTGGCCTCAGACACTTCCCAGCTGTGTGACCCTGGGCAAGTCACTTGACCCTCATTGCCTACCCTTACCACTCTTCTGCCTTGGAGCCAATATACAGTATTGACTCCAAGACGGAAGGTAAGGGTTTAAAAAAAAAATAGACCCAAGTCAGGATCCGGTTTAAGGTAGTTTATTTACAATTAGGAAGGTAAAAGGTAGGTAAATAGAGAGAGGGAGAGGCCAGTCCAGGCTTGGAGAGGCCTGGACGGAGAGAGAGGGTTAAAAGACTAATTAAACTAGATTACAAGCTACAAGACCTTAGAAATCAGAGAGGCTATAAGCCTACTTAAGGCAGAGTTGGAAACACCAAGGTAGGCCAAGGAAGTCAGCCTAACTTACCCACGTGACAATTCAGAGTAGAAGCAGTCTGAGGTCTCAGCCAAGCACCTTCAGCCCCAAGTCCAAAGCTGGAACGTTTTTACCAGGTTGTAACCCACATATATAAAGAGATAGTGTCTCTCATCATTTCCTGTGGGCCCACCTCTAATTCAATTCAGTTCTCACTCCAAGAAGGTGTAGCATGCTCAGCAGCCACATCCTGGTAAAACTATCTTGGCAGGTGAGCTGAACCAGGTTGAGGGAGACCAAGAGGCCTCAAACCTATCAGTCAATTAGGGGTATGTTTACCCCATGCATGTGAAGACTTCCCCTTATGGAATGAGCAGGTGAGAACAATTTCTTCAAAAGGCCATGAAGCTGGCTGAAGCAGGCACTGTGGAGCACTTAGAGTTTGGTCAGAGGCATCAAAGATGCCAAGCTCTAAACCCAATCTCACCAGAATTGGCACAAAGTGGGAATAACATCCACACTTAGCTAGGAATAGAAATCTATCTTACAACAACCTGGGGGAAATCTTTATAGCAACTCTCTCTGACAAAGGCTTCATTTCTCAAACAGATGGAGAATTGAGATAAATTTATAAGAATACAAAGCATTTCCCAATTGACAAATGGTCAAAGAATACGAACGGGCAATTCTCAGAGGAAGAAATTAGAACTGTCTTTAGTCAGATAAAAAAATGCTACAAATCACTATCAATTAGAGAAATGCACACTAAAACAAATCTGAAGTACCACCTCATGCCTATAAGACTGGCTAACATGACCAAAAAGGAAAATGATAAATGTTGGAGGGCATGTGGGAAAATCAGGACACTAATGCATTGCTGGTGGAGTTGCAAACTGATTCAACTATTCTGAAGGGCAATATGTAACCAGGCTCAACGGGCCCCAAATATACAAACCCTTTGATACAGCAATACCACTACTGGTTCTATATCCCAAAAGAAGGGAAAGGACCCACCTGTGCCAAAATATTGGTGACAGTTCTTTTTGTGGTAACAAAGAACTGGAAACTGAAGGGATATCCATCAATTGGGGAATGGCTGAACAAGTTGTGGTATATGCTTGTAATGGGATACAATTACACCATGAGAAATGACAAACAATAAGATCACAAAAAACCTGGAAAGATTTCTATGAAATGATGCAAAGTAAAGTGAGTGGAACAAGGAGAACACAATGGCAATAATGTATGATGATCAACTGTGGATGGCCTATTTTCAACAAAGGAAGAATCCAGGACAACTCCAAGGGACTCCTGACACTGTCACAGACGGAACAAATGGAGTCCAAATGCAGATTGAAACATATCATTCTTTCCTTTCTCCATAAACTTTTCTCTAGTTTAAAACAATGTGTATCTTCTTTTACAACGAGACAAACATGGACATATGTATTGTATGATAATATATGCACAACCTACATCATAGGGCCTACCTTCTTGGAGAGGGGGAAGAGGTGGGAGGGAGAGAGAGAGAGCACGGATTGCAAAATGTCAAGTAACAACAACAACCACAAATTATTTGTTCATTCTATACATTGTGTAGTAAAGGATGGGGACGTAATCTATAAATAAGTACCAATAAATATCACAGTAGTAAATGTGTACGATTTATGAATCAGGATACACATGTGTTGTTTTTCAATTGTTTCAGTCATGTCCAATTCATTGCAACTCCATTTGAGTTTTTCTTGGCAAAGATCCAAGAGTGGTTTGCCATTTCCTTCACCAGCTCATTACACAGATGAGGATACTGAGGCCAATAGGGTTAAATGACTTTCCCAGGGTCACACTGGTAGGAAGTGTCTTATGCCAGATTTGAATTCCGATCTTCCTGATTCCAGGATCAGTGCTCTATCCACTACACCACATAGCATACCACATGTGAGGATCCATCAATAATTTTGTACATTTTTAAACTCACATAAAGTAGACATGTGAAAATGAGGAGAGAATCAAAAAATATACTGGGGTGTCCCAGAAGATATTGTTTCTCTCCCCCCCACATACCTTTCACCCAGCAGTGGACTCCAAATAAAATCTGGCTAACTATTAAAAAAAGAAAATGAGGAAAGAAAGATGAAATAATATTTGAAAAAGAATCAATAGGGAGCTCTTGTTCAGTAGCCAGCTGGCATATGCTCAAACCTGTACTTTTGGAAAATAGTTTTGGTAACTGTGTAAAGCATGGATTAGAAAGGGGAGACTTAAAGCAGATAGGCCAATTAGAAGGCTGGGGCAATAGAGTGAGAGCATGGTGGCTGTGGGAGTAGGGGCAAGGGGACATGGTGCAAGAGAGGTTAGGCAGATAGAAACAACAAGATTTGGCAGCCAATTAAATGTATGGGGTCATAGAGAGTAAGAAGTTGAGGATAAAGCCAAGGCTGTGGATCTGGGTGATTGGAAGGAAGTTGGTGCCTTGATAGTAGTAATAGGGAAGTTCAGAAGAAGAGCAGGATTGGAGAGAATGATAACAAAATGAGATCTGCATTATAAATTATAACACATCCATGCCTGCTCATCTTGTGTAACTCATCTGTCCCACCCAAAACAAAGGGGAGATGGTAGGCAACTGGGTTCTTACTCATTAGTTGCTGTTTCCAGGGCCCAGGGCCCAGCCCTACTTCAGTAATTAGGTGATATGAAAGGCAGGGTGTGGTGATGGGGGGGATGGTGGTGGTGAGAAATTTGCCTGTATAACTACTGTGGGTGCTTGGATAATAGGTAGGTTATTGACCATCCTAAAGGGTCAAGATCAGACTTGGGTGTAGTCAGGTAAGCCTTCCAAGGGGATGGAGTGTGGGACTGTTGAGTATTAATGAGTTAAAAAGAATGGTATTGGAGTGTATTGGTACTGGAATGACTGAGGAGAGAGGGAGAGACAGAGAGACAGAGACAGAGAGACAAGAGAGAGAGAGAGAAGGAGAGAGAGAGAAGGAGAGAGAGGAGAGAGAGAGGGAGAGAAAGAGAGGAGGGAGAGAAAGAGGAGAAAGGAGAGAGAGAATGAGAGAAAGAGAGAGAAAAGGAGAGAGAGAGAGAGAGA
>NC_058136.1:38435609-38447790 GCF_016433145.1 Gracilinanus agilis | reverse complement strand
TGTGTATGTATAAATGGTATATATATATATATATATATATACACACACACACACACACACACACACACCCTTACCTTTTGTCTTAGAATCAATACTGTGTATTGGTTCTAAGTCAGAAGAGCAGTAAGGGCTAGAGGTTAAGTGACTTGCCCAGGGTCACACAGCTAGGAAGTGTCTGAGGCCAGATTTGAATGTAGGACCTCCTGACTCTAGGCCCGACTCTCAATCCAGTGAGTTACCCGACTGCCTATATATATTTTTAAATTTTTATATATTTTTTATATATCTTTATAGCATTCTTTATATATATTTTTATATATTTTTTCAAATATACATATACATTTTAATATATATCTTTATAGCTATCTTTATATATATTTTTATATTTTCATATATACATACATATTTTTATTTTATATATATTTTCTATATATCTTTATATATCTTTATATTTTATATGAAAAACATATAAAATATATATTAAAATATAGATATATATATATACATATATATATAGCATAGTATGTATAGACACGTTCTGGGAACTTCTCCCATCCAATGAAGCTCTGGAATTCCTTCAGATTGACCCATTTTGGTTTTCAGAAATGGTGCAGAACTTCCAAAGCTTCCTTAAGTGCCAAATTAGAAAGTTCTACCCTTTCGTACCATGCCAGCGTTACCTGCCATCCTCCCTTCTGCCGTCGCCTTTTGTTTCCATCGCACGCAGTCCAGCACAGGTATGGCCCGTTCTCACCTCATCGTCCCCGTCTCTCCCCATCTTCCGAATTGGCAAACAGGTCCCGAGTTTGTCTTTGGCGCTTCCCATCTCCTTTGAGTAATTCTTGCGTCTAGTGGCTTCGGGTTACCCAGAATCCCCTCTGGTGGCCAGCCACCTTTCCGCACGTGCCTCTTCCATCATTCCGTCCTCAGAGGCGAGAGTTAATGGCCTTGGGCAGGCGAGGGCAGCTGTGTCACAGGGGGGAGAGGGAGCTCAGGAGTGATGCTAAAGAAGGAGGAGGCCAAAGGTTAAACTTTCAAGTTAGGGAGAGGCAGTTGCCATGGCGATGAAGCCGGCAGATACCCGGTTGAAATCATGGGAAGCCACAGGCCAGATCAAACATGCAGGAACATGTTGGAAGAAGGCAGGAAAGAAGGCTGGGGAGCCTCCAATGCCAGCAGCCTGCCTGCCGCCATTCAGTGGCTGCGCCAATATGGGCTGGATGTCGCCTACATCCTTTCAGGTTCCCCGAAGCTGGGCTTTAAAGGGACTTTCATTTGTAAAGGGGCAGCAGCGTTAAAAGCTGAAACCTATTTGAGGTCAGCCTGTCCTGGGCCCCATTGTCTTGAAATTCTGCATTCTGCTTACCCATGCCATTATGCTAATCCCTACTAATGGGCTGGCAGGCTGTTAATAATTGAATGTATTGCTCCCTCCTGGGAACAAATTTTTCTTTTAACAGGGCAGTAGATACCTTCATCTAAAGAAGCAACCTGAAAGGGAGGGATGCCAAGGACTCCAGGAGGGCAGCAAAAGAGGCAGAGCTGGGGGCAGACAGACAGCAGACCGGGGGATGAAGACCCCCACCTACTCTCCCGGTGTGGAAAGCCATCCCCCAGTGCGATAAAGAGTAAGAAATGGCAGTTCCTTGGAAGGTTATAAAATGACTTCTTTGTCAAAAAGGACTGAGATCCTAGTCCTCTCTCTGCTCATTATTGTCCTAATAGATATTCTATAGTGAAATGCTTATTGTTAGCGTGATGCTCGTAGGAGTGAAATGAAATACCTCTAGGAGAGAGCTTGAAACAAGCCAAATTCAGATGTTGCCAGGGTTCTTCTGGTTGGGGGCCCTGGCCAATGAGTATTCATTATTGAAAATCCTCCAAGGTTGAAATGGGGTCTTTTTAAGCCCAGAGCTTAGGCTGTGGGTCACGGGTTCTAATACAAATGCTATTTTATGTATTTTCCCCCACTGATGGCAATTTTTTTTATTTTAATATTTTATTTTTCCCAATTACACGTCAAAACAATTTTAACATTCATTCTTTAAAATGTTGAGATCTAAATTCTCTCTTTCCCTCCCTCCCCTCCCCGACCCTGAGATGGCAAGTAATTTGATACAGGTTATACATATGCAGTCATGCAAAACATATTTCCATATTAATCATGTTGTGAAAGAAAACACAGATCAAAAAAATAAGTAAATGAAACACATTCCGAACAAGAAAATTAAAGAAAGTTTTAAAAAGTATGCTTGGATCTGCATTCAGACTCCATCAATTCTTTCCCTGGAAGTGGATAGCATCGCTTATCGTGAGTCCTTCAGAATTGTCTTGGATCAACGTATTGCTGAAAACAACTAAGTCATTTTCGAGCACTACGATATTATATGCTGGTCGTTGTACGATAGCGCGATTAACGTGTACGGTGTTCTCCTGGTTCTGCTCAGTTCACTTGACATCGATTCATGCAAGCCTTTCCAGGTTTCTCTGAAAGCATCTTGCTCATTGTTTCTTCTAACACAAGAGTATTCCATCAAAAGCTTATGCCACAGGGGCAGCTGGGTAGCTCAGTGGATTGAGAGTCAGGCCTAGAGACGGGAGGTCCTGGGTTCAAATGTGGCCTCAGACGCTTCCCAGCTATGTGACCCTGGGCAAGTCACTTGACCCCCATTGCCCACCCTTACCACTCTTCCACCAAGGAGCCAATACACAGAAGTTAAGGGTTTAAAAAAAAAAAAGAAAAAAAAAAAGCTTATGCCACACCTTGCTCAGCCATTCCCCAATTGATGGGCATCTTGTCAGTTTCCAATTCTTTACCACCACAAAAAAGAGCTGCTTGAAATATTTCTGTACATATAAGTCTTTTTCCTTATTGTTTTTTATGTCTTTGAGGTATAGACCTAGAAATAGTATTCCTGGGTCAAAGGCTTTATAGCCTTTCGGGTGGTTTCAAATTGCTCTCCAGCATGGTTTACTCAGCTCACTGCTCCACTAACAGTGCACTAGTGTCTCAATTATTTTCCCCTCCAAAATGTGTCGTTTTCCTTTTCTGTCATATTAGCCAATCTGATAGGTGCTGGGTGGTACTTCAGAGCTGTTTTCATTTGGATTTCTGTAATCAGTAGTCATTTTTTTAAGCCCTCACCTTCCATCTTGGAGTCAATACCATGTATTGGCTCCAAGGCAGAAGAGTGGTAAGGGTAGGCAATGGGGGTCAAGTGACTTGCCCAGGGTCACACAGGTAGGAAGTGTTTGAGGCCAGATTTGAACCTAGGACCTCCTGTCTCTGAGCCTGGCTCTCAATCCACTGAGCTACCCAGCTGCCCCCTCAATAGTAATTTTTTAAAAAACCTTTATTTCCTATCTTAGTAACAACTCTAAGACAGAAGGGCAAGGGCTAAGCAAATAGGGTTAAGTGACTTATCCAGGGTCATATAGTAGGAAATGTCTGAGGCTCCATTTGAATCCAGGTCCTCCAGATTCCAGGTCTGGTACTCTATCCAGTGTACCACCTAGCTGCCCCCAAGAGTGATTTAGAGCATTTTTATATGACTATGATTACTTCCTCTGAAAACTACCCATTCGTAGCCTGTGATCATTTTTTTTTATCAATTGGGGAATGACTTGTATTCATATACATTTGACTCAGTTCTCTATATAGTTGAGAAATGAGGCCTTCATAGAGAAACTTGCTATAAATTTTTTTCACATTTATGATTACTATGTATTTCCCTCCATCTCATTTCTCTCCCCTCTCCTCAGCCATTTATCCTACTCTCTCTCCTTTCTTTCTGCTTTCACCTTGTTGATCCTCAAAAGTATTTTGCTTCTGACCACCACCTCCCCGCAAACCACGCTCCCTTCCATCAGCCCCACCTTCTCTTATCCTCTTTCCCTTCATTTCCTGAAGGGTACATATAGATTTCTATACCCAATGAGTATGTATGTTATTCTCTCTTTGAACCTATTCAAATGAGAGCAAGGTTCAAGCATTTCTCTCACCTCTCCCATCTTCTCCTCGCCTATAAAATCTCTTTTGAGCCTCTTTTATGTGAGATAATTTACTCCATTCTACCTCTCCCATACTTTTCTCCCAATGCATCCCCTTGATCTGATTTGATTTTTAGATATCATCCCATCATATTCAATTCACACTCGTATCCTCTTTCTGAGTATATTCCTTGTAACTGTCCTAATGATGATAAAGCCCTTGGAAGTTACAAGTCATTGCTAGTATTTTCATTGCTTTGTGGTTATCCAGATCGTATGACCATTTTTTAAGATCTTAAAATGAGTGTTTATTTAAATCATATGATAAACTTAGTATGGAGACTCAGAGGACCTGGGTTCAGATCCTGCTTCTGCCACTTACTAAATGTGTGACCTTGGGCAAGTCACCTGGCCTCTCTAGGCTTAGGCTGCCTCGCTACAAAATTAAGGTGTTGGATTACACAACCCGTGAGGCCCCTTCCAGCTCTAAATCTATGATTCTATGAGATTTAAGATTGTACTAGCATTTCAGTTTATCTTACTTTTTCCCAATCATCTATTTTTGAAAAGTATGTAATGAGAAATTTGTATAAATCAAACACTATTTCCCATTGACTTACATTACTCTCATAAAATACTAGAGCTAGAAGAAACCTTTGAGATCATCTCTCTCCTCCTCCTCCTTCTTATTTTAAAGATTAGAAAACTAAGGCTCAGCTTGGAGAAATGTCTCAAAGGTCACATTGCCAGTAAGTGGGAATGTGGAGTCAAGGAATCAGATCTTATGACCTCAGGTCCTATGTAGTTACGCCATATGTTCTTATTAAATAGATCTTTGTTTAGCTCAGACATCTCAGAAATGACTATGGGAGGTAAACTCAAGTCAGCAATATTTTTTTTCTCAGTGCCCAGTATCAATAAGGGCTAACCTATTTCAAGGAGATCTGAATGCTATAGTATCTCTCTTTCCTTAGTTGTAACTCATTGTTTGTTTTGTTTTGTTTTTCTGGAGAAAAGGAACAAATGATTTCATCCAGCAACAGATGCACTGTGACTTTGTATACTTGCTAAGTAGTTCCTTGGCGCTGAAACTTTGTATCCCTGTCCAGACGCAGCCTGAGGAAATGACAGTGAATGTGTTCTGCAGTTGCAGCCAAATAATGTCTTCAGTCTTTGAGATCATCAATCCCTTTAGGATTGGGCTGAGATGCTGCTTGGACTCTAGTTTGAGAGTTGAAAGCCCGTCAAGCGAGTCATTTCCCCTGGAGTAATAAAGGAACTCTAGCATTAGTGGCAGAAGAATCTTTCCAACTGGCAATTCCATCCCAAGAGCAGGCTCCCTTTGGTGACAATTTCAATAATGGAGCTGGTATATTTCCTAAAATTTTATACAGTTCAATGTTGTTGAATACAGTTTTGAATAGAGTTGCATAAAAATTACCTTCTTTGTAATTCTGGTAATTACAACAATCTGTTTCCCCCATGTCCTGCCTGGATTGCTTTAACTGCACATGTGTCTGCCAGCAAAACCCCTCAGGCCTTCTATTGTCCATTTTTTAATGAAACCTTTTTCATGGATCCCAACTTCCATATAAAAGGTTGGAAGTAAAACTTTATAACACCTGCATAGCATATGTAAAGTGAAGATCTATCCAATACAATATAGAATATTAGTACAATCGGTGTGCAGCTGGCTTATCCCAACCTCACATTACCTTCAGCAAAATTTCCACTGTTTAGCTAAGCGGCGTTCCTAACTCTGCTTCACTGAGGACATTCCTGACAAGTAAGAGAGGTCCTCCTTTGACCCAGGGGAGGTGTGAACTGGGAGACAGAGGCCAACTCTGCTTTCGGCTGATCTTTTGCATTAGTCCGAAGGGAGATGTTGTCTGTTTTCAGGCTGCAATAAGAAATGGGGGAGGAAGCGAGTAGAGAAGACCTCTAGAATATGGTTTTATTATTTTTTGGACTAGAACCCAGGGCACTCATCCATGCATGCAGATGTGTGTAGACACTTCTGCATACATATGTATTCGCATATCTCTTGGACAAATATGACTAATGGATGAGTTGGGCCCAGGATTGAGCAGGAAGAGGAGAGGAGCTTGGATTTCCTTTGGAGATTGCCTAGTAAATTGAACGATCTCAAGCTTCAAAGAGATTTGAAACAAAGGCCCATCTTTTTTAATACTAATATTCTCCCAGTGATGTAATACGGCTATGAGTCATGGAGCTAGAATCTCCAAAGAACTGAAGTTGAAGATCACCCAAAGGGCAGTGAGGAAGCACACAGTGGATACAATCGAGCTGCAAAGTATGTCAAACAAGGAAGCAGGCATATAAGACATATCATTAAAGGTGGGGATGGAGGGGAAATGGGCGTGTCACATGGTATGGATGAAGAAAATGCCCATACGCTTCCTTGGCGTCCTTGCAACATCAAGAGTACTCAAAGAAAATCCCTTGCACTTTAACTGGATGCTGGATAGTAAATGTGTGGAAGGACATGGATAAGAGTCGCACAGATGGGCAGGTAGGGATGACTTGGCATCTTCATCATGGTAGAAAATCCGCGCATTGATGAGATCATCCATCCACGTGAAGATTTCAGTTGGCCTCAGAACTCTTACTCTGCGAGGAAATGTATAGACCATCAGGCGATAATATCTTCCATTTCACATTCGTAGACATTTTTGCAGCTTACAAAAGACTTTCATCATTTCATTTGACACTTATAAAACCCTGTGAGATGACTAGGGAAGATGTTATTATCCCTATTTGGGATGAGGAAACCAAGACTCAGAAAAGCCAAGGGGCTTGCTAGGAAGTGGCAGAGCTGGGTTAGGCTTTAATAAGAGTCTAAGGTCACATTGGCAGTAAATGAAAAAACCAGAGACCAAAGCCAGCTTTTCTGACTCCAAGGCAAGCATCCCTTCTATGGCTATAACACACTTCCAAAAACACATTCAGGAATCAAGTGTAGATTATTTTTCTAGTTTTTTTTTTCTTTAAACCTTTATTGTCTGTCTTAGAATTGATACTGTGTATTGGTTCCAAGGCAGAAGAGTGGTAAGGGTGGGCAATGGGGGGTTAAATGACTTGCCCAGGGTCACACAGCTGGGAAGTGTCTGAGGCCAGAACTGAACCCAAGACATTCTATCTCCAGGCCTGGCACTCTCTCACACTGAGCCACCCAGCTGCCCCTGTAGATTACTTTTCAACTATCCATGCCATCAGTTCCCTCAGTTAGCAATGGATCATCTATACCCTGCTTATACAACGAATGCCCAACTTTCCGAATATAATCCTGAAAAAGTAACAAAGATTGAGTTCAAACTTGAAGAAGAGCTTCAATATCTCTGGACCTCAATGGTAACATTTTCAGTTGTAGCTTACATGGTATCTACTGAAAAGGAATAATAATAATTAATAATAAGGAAACCTATGTCTAATGTCGGGATAACTAAGTGGCCTCGTGCATAATATTTGATTCTGACTGAGCAATATATTTTATTTTTTAACCCCTTACCTTCAATCTTAGAATCAATACTGGGGGAGGGGGGGGCAGCTGGGTAGCTCCGTGGATTGAGAGTCAGGCCTAGAGATGGGAAGTCCTAGGTTCAAATCCAGCCTCAGACACTTCCCAGCTGTGTGTCCCTGGGCAAGTCATTTAACCCTCATTGCCTACCCTTACCACTCTTCCACCTATGAGCCAATACACAGAAGTTAAGGGTTTAAAAAAAAGGGAAAAAAAAGAATCAATACTGGGTATTCGTTCCATGGTAGAAGAGTGGTAAGGGTTAGGCAATGGGAGTCAAGTCACTTACCCAGGGTCACACAGCTAGGAAGGGTCTGAAGTCAGATTTGAACCCAGGACCTCCCATCTCTGGGCCTGGCTCTCCATCCACTGAACCACCCAGTTGCCCCTACATGGGCTAAAAGATACTGAGAAGTCAGCAGAAGGAACAACATGGTACATTTACTTCAATAATGGCCTAAGAAATGAAGCTGGAACCAAGAGAAGACATATTAGATTGAAAACAAACACCTGAATGGAAATGAAGCAGTACTTGGTATGGGTTAAGAAAAGTAGGGTGGTGGTCTGGAGTACTGCATGCAACTCTGGGTGCTACCTTTTAAAAACACATTGGTAGGGCAGCTGGGTGGCTCAGTGGATTGAGAGTCAGGCCTAGAGATGGGAGGTCCTGGGTTCAAATCCGGCCTCAGACACTTCCCAGCTGTGGGACCCTGGGCAGGTCATTTGACCCCCATTGCCTACCCTTACCACTCTTCCACCTAGGAGCCAATACGTAGAAGTTAAGGGTTTAAAAAAAAAAAGAAAGAAAAAAAAACACATTGGTAAGCTGGCGAGCACCCAAGAGAGGGCGATCAGAACAGTGAAGGACCTTGAATATATGCCATATGAAGACTGGTTTGAAGGGCCTGTGGATGTTTAGCCTGTAGAAGAGAAGACTTAGTAGGGCACATGATAACTGTCTTAGCATTTGAAAGGTTGTCAGGTACAACTGAGCCTTGGTCCCAACCGAACTTACAAAGGAGGGAAGAATATGGCTCATTCATACAGGTGGGTACGGAAAGAAATTTCATTCAACAGGGAAACAGGAAAGAAAGAAGAGGAAGAAGGGGGATGGTAAATTGAGAAAGGGATTCATTCTAAACCTACTAAATTTTAAGGATGTAAAAAATATTTGTAACATCTTTTGGTAGGTGGAAAAGAATTGGAAACATTAATTAAGAAATGTCTGAACAAGTTATGATATATGAATTTGATAGAATATTACATTGTGTTGTAAGAAATGATAAAGGAGATGGTGTCATAGAAATCTGGGAAGGCTTATTTGAACTAATGCAGAGGGAAGTGAGTAAAACCAGGACTTTATATTTACAATAATATTGTAATGATAAGCAACAATGAAAAATTTAATAATTCTGATCAGTACAATAAGCAACCATGACTCCAGGGGCCTCAAGATGAAATGTGCTATCCATTATCCAATAGAGAAGTGAAGGGCTCAGAGAGGATCCTGGGACAATTTTAGAGAAGGGCAGAGAACAACAAATTTAGTCTTTTTTTTTTTTTTTGCTTGACTATACATGTTTGTAATAAAGATTTTATTTTTCTTTCTTTCTCAATGAGGGGAGGAAAGCAAAGGTAGACTTTTGCAGAAGAAAAAAATCTTCCATTTTTTAAAAAGAAAGCTGCAAGGTAGAAGAGGGCAGAGATGTATTCTGCTTGACCCCCCCAGGGGGAGGTACAGCAGATGGAAGCTAGAGATGGATAGATTTAAGATTGATAGAAGAAGGGGGCAGCTGGGTAGCTCAGTGGACTGAGAACCAGGCCTAGAGACAGGAGGTCCTAGGTTCAAATCTGGCCTCAGACACTTCCTAGCTGTGTGACCCTGGACAAGTCACTTGATCCCCATTGCCTAGCCCTTACCACTCTTCTGCCTTGGAGCCAATACACAGTATTGACTCCAAGACGGAAGGTAAGGGTTAAAAAAAAAGATTGATGGAAGAAGAAAATGTGGAGAAGGTAGGGGATAAATTTAAATAAGTCAATGGAATTAATAAGAAAGAGAATTCTTCAAAATAACAGAATAGATAGTAAAACAAGATCAAAGGGCAACCCAACTGAAAAAGACCTGCAAGTTTTGGAAGCAACAACACAAAGCTAGAAAATCCAGCTCAAAGAGGTCATCCAAGAATAATCATATTACCTGGAAAATGCAATCAAAGAAAGGCTCTAACCACTATGAGAAGTGGGGAACTAACTGCCCGAGACCATTTCATAGAACAAGTAAGATACATAGATAGATGGATAAAGATATAGATGTAGTCAAGACTGTGATTTAATAGAATTCGCCAGTTTGTCAGAGGCCCTCAGAGTGAGGAATGTCAGGAACAGTTCGCTCAGACCTTTTGTCATCAAATTCCAGAACTCATTGATAAAGAGATTTTACAAGATGTTACGAAGAAGAAATATGACCGAACAAGGTACAAATTGAATGGCACGGCATCATTCTTCATCCATGATGAGAAAACAGAAGAAACTCTGGAATATGATTTCTAGGAAATCAAGGGAAATTGAGCTCTACCCCAGAAGCTTCTGCCTCCAATACCTAGTAGCTGTGTGACCCTGGGCAAGTCACTTATTTGACTTGGGCAACTCCCTAGGATTTACTAAGCAGATGTGCCATTGATGTATTGTCTATGTCTCCCTCTGGTGGAGGGAGTGGCCCACACTGACTAAATGGCAGATGGAATACTTAGCATTATCATCATCTTTAAGTACATTAACTTGAAAACTTGATATTGTTCTAATTATTGTTAGTCCTTTCATTCGGCTGAAAGGAAGATGTTGTATAGGTGGCTTTGTAGGAGTCTCATATATCTCTTGGTAGGTGAATTCACGGACATTGAGTATATGTGCTGTGTAATGGCTCTTCTTTTCTGATTTGTATTGGTGATATATAGAAGTGCCGATGACTTCTGTGGGTTTTGGGTTATGTTTCATCATTTGCTGAAGCTGTCTATGATTTCAGTTTCCGTTTCTGTTCGTTTTCTTGGGTTTTCAAAATAAATTAGTATGTCGCCCACAAATCGAGTTGTTAGAACGGTTTTCTTTCCCAGAGTATGGAAAAGATCTGCGAAGTCTCTGGCTCTCTGGCTCTCTGGCTCTGTCTTTCTATCTCTCTTTCTCTGTCTCTGCCTGTCTGTCTCAGGACTTTTTACCATCAGGAATAGAACAGGGTCTGCCAGAACCTGGGTTCTAAAATTCCACGTCTGGACAATCTCAGCATGGATGGGGACTGGCAGCTTAGTTTACCCCCTAGTTGAAACCATATGATTTCCCATTTCAAATCTTTTGCCTTGGGGGGAGGGTCTTCCATTCCAGCCCCCCCCCACTTCCCTTTGTAGCTGTCGATTATAGAAACTCTAATGGGAGTGAACTCATACCATGTTGGCCGGGTGACCATACCCACCTTTGCTTTCTGCCCTTCCTGGCCCATTATTTGAACAAGAGTGATTGAGAGCAATCTGTTTGTGCAGCAGTGCGCTACTCTTTGGTCTATGCAAGGGGAAGTGCCTACAGCTTTCAGGACTTGTATTTTTTTTTCCTTTTAAGAAAAAGGAAAAGGATTATAATGGGGAAAGTATGGCAGATAGCCACTATGGTTGGTTGTTTATAAAGCCCAGGAGGCTCAAAGGCTTTGCATTTTACTATATGTTAATAATACATAATTTGAGTTGTTATACAAGCTGTGAACGAACAATGATTTAATGGCCAAAGGAAAATAAAACAAGAGGCCAAAGCTGACTGTTTTTCCTCACCAGCATGCTTTGTGAGGGGTGGGGGTCCTGGGAGGAGGAAAGGGCCAGGGAAGAATGTAGTGAATATAATTAACCTTATTTTATAAGCCTAAGTAAGTGAAGGGCATATTGCTTTTTAGATATGCCCAAATTTCCAAAAGAAAAAGCCATCTCCAGTTGCCATAGCGGCCACATCCATCCCCCGAGGTCCCCTGTGCTGTGGAGCTCTGCAGTCTGAATAGTTAAAGCACATTGCCCTCTCCCTCCTCCCCAGGACCCCCCCCCAAGTGAAATCGTGTACTTTGTACCATTCAACACAAAACGTGGTAGTCCATTTATGCCTTATTTCTTCCTCCCGTTAGTCTCTGTGCAATGATTCCTGGAGCTTTCGCAAAGTGTTCTTCATAGCTAATGGGACAGTCCTCTACCAAAGCCTTTCACATCTGTGTTACAAAAAAGACCCACATGAGGCCAGCCTGCAGAAGGGGAATCGGGGGGGACAGCTGCTTTTCTGTTTGGGTTTGGGTTTCTCTCCGAGAGTCAGGAGAGCTGAACAGAAAAACCTGGGAAGACCTTAAAGCTTTACAGAAACCATAAAACTGCAAACTCCAGCTCATGTTTGCAAATGCTTGCACCTGAAACTAGATGAGCTTCATCCAAAGCCTGGATGGTTTTAGGGTCTAGGTTTTTTGTCATTACAGCATTGGCTGACAAAGCCCATTACATCACCCATTTGGAACAGAAATTCTCTGCAGCTGCTTGTGCTGTACGGTTGTCTCCTCTCTCTCTCTCTCTCTCTCTCTCTCTCTCTCTCTCTCTCTCTGTGTGTGTGTGTGTGTGTGTGTGTCTGTCTCTGTCT
>NC_058136.1:38413923-38430738 GCF_016433145.1 Gracilinanus agilis | reverse complement strand
ATGTTTGAATCTAGAAGAAAAAGAAGAGGGAAGGGCCAAGCCCAGTCCCTGGGGTGGATGGTGTAATGTTGACCAACTGCAGAGAAAAAACAGAGCTAAGTTGCTTCTAGTTTTGCTTTTCAGGACAAAGCCTGCCTAGTAAAGAGGTAACTGAAGCCCACAAGGCAGGTGAGGAGATAATATTGAGAAAGCACCTAACTCCTTTAAAGGAGTTCAGTTTTCCAAAGTCAGAAAAATAGTGCCATGGAGTACTTAAAGACCTTGGAGATGAGATCACTAAATCGGCCCTGTGATTTGTCCTCCACAGCTGGAGAGATGGCATGTACCAGAGTTGCCATGATCACTCTCTGTCTTCTGTCTACAAAGAAGACACTAGTGCCCTGACAGCAGAACAAGGCTTTTGCTTTCTCTTTCCAGTGGGGGGCCAGGTTTGCACTGAGCCCTGCACTTTTTAACCTGGGGAGAAGCCCTCTGTTCTTAGCCACTGAAATCCACTAGAATCGATGCCTCTAAGAAATTCTCTCTTTCTAGGGAACTCCACAAAGTGCTGCTGATGGCTTTGTCCACTGAGCCTCTTCTGACTTCCCAAATCCAATGAATGCCATCTCTCTCTCCATAAGCGCACATACTTTTTCTTCATAGCAGTTACAGAGAAGCTATTTATCCAGGGATGGAAGTGTCCAAGAAAAGTGGCTCTCCATTTCAGAGCCTGTATATTAGTTACATATAGCATAGCCATTGTTTACTTCCACACATCAAAGCTTGGGGGACAGCACTCTGGTCCTGAAGTCAAAAGACCTGGGGCTGAGTCTCTAATCCACATTAGCTATGTGATCCTGGGCACATCACTTAACCTCTCTGGGCCTCAATTTCCCCATCTACCTGTCTACTGGGGATGCTAACGACATTTGTACTGCTTACCTCTTGTGGCTTCTGTGAGGAAAGTGCTTTGTAAGAAAAGGGCTTTTCCAGAAAAGAGGCTGCTGCTACTGCTGATGTTATTGCTAATTCATGCATAATATCCATTCACCAAGAGAGGCAGCATACCAAAGTGGTTAGAGTACTGGACTAAAAGTCAGGCAGTCCAAAGTTCCAACTCTGCCTCTGACATTTGCTAACTATGTGACTGGGGTGGCAGCAGGGGGCAAGGCCTTTAACCTCTCTGAACCTCACACACTACAAATGATAGATGGGCTGTGACCCCCTCTGCAGGAGAGTGTTCCCACACTCCAGGAAATCACGGTTCCTTCACCTATTGATGTTTTATAACTACGTAATCAGCCAAATGTTCTGCTGGTTTGCTATGGTAAAAGTTCACTTATTAAAAGTCCAGGCTTCCAAATCCAGGCAAGAATGGTAGATTTGAAGTCAGAAAACCTGAGTTCTATGCCCGAAGGGCTTTAAAAGACTGTCTGCCCTTTGATCCAGCCATACCACTGCTGGGTTTATACCCCAAAGAGATCATAAGGAAAAAGACTTGTACCAAAACATTCATAGCTATGCTCTTTGTAGTGGCAAAAAACTGCAAAATGAGGGTATGCCCTTCAATTGGGGAATGGCTGAGCAAATTGTGGTATCTGTTGGTGATGGAATACTATTGTGCTCAAAGGAATAATAAATTGGAGGAATTCCATGTGAACTGGAAGGACCTCCAGGAATGGATGCAGAGTGAAAGGAGCAGAACCAGGAGAACATTATACACAGAGACGGATACACTGTGGTACAATCGAACATAACAGACTTCTCTACTAGCAGCAATGCAATGACCCAGGACAATTCTGAGGGATTTATGGAAAAGAACGCTACCTACATTCAGAGGAAGAACTACAGGGGTGGAAACACAGAAGAAAAACAACTGTTTGAACACATGGGTTGATGGGGATATGATTGGGGATGTAGATGCTAAATGACCACCCTAGTGCAAATATCAATAATATGGAAATAAGTCTTGATCAATGACACATGTAAAAACCAGTGGAAATGCTTGTTGGCTATGGGAGGTGGGGAGTAGGGGGGGAGTGGGTAGAAGGGAGAGTAAGAACATGAATCTTGGAACCATGGAAAATTTTTCTAAAAATAAAAATTAAAAAAAAAACACACCTGAGTTCAAATCCTCAGCTCTGACACTTTGTATCTGTGTAAGGAGAGCTAAAGCACTTTTCCTCCAGCCTCCTTTTTCTTATCTATA
Organism: Gracilinanus agilis; assembly: GCF_016433145.1. Lineage (NCBI taxonomy): Eukaryota > Metazoa > Chordata > Mammalia > Didelphimorphia > Didelphidae > Gracilinanus > Gracilinanus agilis. The sequence goes on along the minus strand of NC_058136.1, from coordinate 38,428,550 downwards.
AGATGGTGGAAATTTTGCCTGTGCCACCGTAGTGGTTGTAAACCAAGGGGTTAATGCATATAAAGCCCTTTGCAGCCAGCCAGCACAATAGAAATGCAAGCTATTATTAACCTTAATCAGCTGATGACAATGGAGGAAGAAGAGAGGCAGCCTTTTCTGAAAGAGCTTAAACTGCCTGTAATCATAGAAGTTCAAGAGGAGAAAATCTTGGCGGGTCCCCCACTCAGAGGCAAGCTGGGCTGACAGGATTCTGATAAGCAGTATTAAACTGAAGCTGCCTCTCCCTGCTATCTCCCCATCGCTTCCTCCTGCACTGATATCTGAACTAACGTTACATGGGGGCTTTAGCAGAGCTATAAATCTCAGCTGGGCTCTGGACTCATGACCAGCCCCCGCACATCAGGGTAGTATAAAGGAAGGAGTCTCACTCCAAGCACACTCCAGGGTACACCTCTGCCTTCTGGGCTCCTCCTCCATGTTCACTGGGTCTTCTTGAGCCCAACAACACACTGCTCCCTTCTCCTCCTGTGGCTCCCCTCCTGCACATCCCCCGACACACTCTACTTTATTGACCTTCTGTTCCCCAGCACCAATACCAATCCCTCTACCCTCTATCTCTCTCCTGCCTATTTCCTGGCAGCCTGAAATTCTCTTGCAGAACTGAAATCAATCGTTCTGCTCCCCAGCTGTTCTGGGAGAGGTGAGGGTTGTGGCAAAAGCTTCCCTGATCCCCCCAGCTGGATGGGATCTCTCCCTCCCTAAATCTCTCTCCTATTCACTTACTACATGCTAAGCTGCATTATTTTTATCTGTACACACATTCCCATTTTGAAAATTACTATGCTCTGTTTCTCATTTCTCTTCCTTTTTGTCTGGCCCTACAAAATACCAAAGGGAAGTTATTTCCATGTCTGGTTACTTCAGTGCAGTGGACCAGGCATGAGATGGTGAGAGTCTGCATCAGGGTGGAGTCAGTATCAGAGGAGAGAAGAGAATTTATATGAGAGATGTTGCAAAGGTAGAATCAACAGGACTTGGCAACATATTGGATACATAGAGTGAGTGAGAGTGAAGCAGAGGATGATTATGAACCTGGGTGACTAGGAAGATGGCGGAATTCTTCCTAGCAATAGGAAAATTAGAGAGAAGAGAAGGTTTATTTTTTTTTTGAAATTATTTTTTTTATTTTGAATATTTTCCCATAGTTACATGTTTCATGTTCTTTCCCTCTCCCCCAACCCCCTCTAACCCTCCTTAGCCGATGCACAATTCCACTGGGTTTTACACATATCATTGATCAAGACCTAATTCCATATTATTGATAGTTGGACTAGAGTTATTATTTAGTGTCTACATCCCCAATAATATCCCCAACAGCCCATGTGTTCAAACAGTTGTTTTTCTTCTGTGTTTCTCCTCCCACAGTAGAAGAGAAGGTTTAGATCAGTGATTCCCAAAGTGGGCACTACCACCCCCTGGTGGGTGCTGCAGCGATCCAGGGGAGTGGTGATGGCCACAGGTGCATTTATCTTTTCTATTAATTGCTATTAAAATTTTAAAAAATTAATTTCCAGGGGGCTAAGTAATATTTTTTTCTGGAAAGGGGGCAGTAGGCCAAAAAAGTTTGGGAACCACTAGTTTAGATGAAAAGATGAGTTGTTCTTGTGCCTAAGAAACCTATAGAACATCTTATTCAAAATATCCCAAAGGGGTATTGCATTCTGGGAGCTTAGATTGTGGAGTAAAGGGCACTATGATCCCTCAGTGCACACACACACACACACACACACACAGAGAGAGAGAGAGAGAGAGAGAGAGAGAGAGAGAGAGAGAGAGAGAGAGAGAGAATCAATTTCCTCAAAACAAAAGAAATCTGGAGGAACACATCTTACTGGGGTAAGAGGAGAGAGCAGCAGGCCAGGCAGCACAACATCTACAAGAATTGGCAGAACCGGGAGCATCCCAACACACTGCAACTCTGCCAGAGGCAATGAAACTGCAGAACAGGACCAAGCCCAACCTGAGCCACTCCACACAGGTATAGAAGGCAGAAAAGGAAGGAAACCTAGAATACTCATGTGGCAGCCAATGCCTGAGAAGACAAAGGAGCAGAGAGGGGAAACTAGAACTACAGTAATCTACATACCCCCATGTGGCAGCAGATTGCCTGAGTGGTGGAACACAGAGCAGGGGACCTGTCCATCCAAGCCACTTGGCAGGGTCAGGGAAGCACAAGAGCAGGGATCAGATCAGCCCATGAAACAACAGGGAGACTGGTAGCATGAGAGATGTTGCAAAGGTAGAATCAACAGTGGTGATTCAACCATGGGTGAATCAACATGGGTGATGAATATAGCTGGACAAAACAGCTACAAACCTTGCCAGAGCGAGCCATCAGGATTACTTCCTTGGCAGACACACCACGAGGAACAAGGGCAGCTGGGCCTATACCAAGTAACAAAGAAGAGTATTCTAAAACCTTGGAGCACTCCAAACTCTACCCCAGAAACAGAGAATAACTTCAACAGATAGATAAGGTAATGGAAGAGGGGCAACAACTAGGAAAATAAGCAAAAAAACCCAACAACCCTATCCTTCAAAAGTTACTTTAGTGACATGGAAGACCAAAATACAAACTCAGAAGAGGACAACAGTACCAAAAAGGAAACATGTAAAGCTTCAAAAGAAAATGTTAAAGGATGTCAGGCCTCAAAAGAACCCCTGCAAGAACTTGAAAAGAAGTTAAACCAAATAATAAGAGAATTGACAGAAAAACTCAACAGCTGGGGGTGAAGGGTGGGAATGATTAACTGAAGAAATCAACCCTTAAAAAGTAGAATAGGCCAAAAGGAAAGTGAAACACAAAAATACCTTGAAGAAAACAACTTCCTAAGGAATAGAATGGACCAAAAAGAAATGGAGGCAAAAAGGGGGAAAAACCCTTAAGAAAACAACTCTTTAAAAAGTACAGTTGGCCAAACAGAAAAGAAAACACATAAACTCAAGGAAGAAAGTAATTCTCTAAAAACTATAACTGGACAAAAACAAGCTGATGTATCCATAAGACATCAGGAAACAATAAGATAAAATTAAAAAATGAAAACAACAGCAAAAAAACACCTAAAATACTTCACTGGAAAAACAACTGACTTGGATAATAGATCCAGGAGAAATAATCTAAGAATCATCAGAATACCTGAAAGCCACAATAAAAAAAATAGCCTGGACACCATATTACAAGAAATAATCAGGGTAAACTGACCTAATATCCTTGACCAAGAGGGGAAAATAGAAATTGAGGGAATCCACCAATCACCTCCTGAAAGAGACCCCAAAATACAACACCACAGAATGGTTGTAGCCAAATTCAAGAACTCCCAAGCCAACTAAAAAGTACCACAAACTGCCAGAAAGAAACAATTCATATATTAAGGAACCACAGTCAGGATTACACAGGACCTAATAGTTTTTACATTAAAGGACCAGACAGTATGGAATATGATATTATGAAAGCAAAAGATCTAGGATTATAATCTAGAAATTCATACCCAGCAAAACTGAGCATAATCCTCCAGGGGAAAAAATTGACATTCAATGAAATAGAGGAATTTCAGATTTTCCTGACCAAAAAAACAAAGCTAAAAAGAAAATTTGTTGAACAAATTCAACACTCAAGAGAGGCATAAAAAAGTAAAGTGAAAACTTTAGGGTTTTGACAAAGGTGAAGTACATTCATACCTGGGAAGGTAATTATTGAAATAATTAAGATATCTATGATACTTGAGAAAGGTAAAATACTGAAACTATGCATGATACCTAAAGTACCTAAGATAGTTAAAAACTTTTTAACTATTAGAGCAATGAAAAGGAGTATACATAGAAAGAAAGAAGGAAGATAAATGAGATGGGCTGATATTAAAAAAACAAAAGGGGAGATGAGAAAGAGGTGTGAAGATGGGATTAACACTCTCCTATTATTCTTTAGATTTTAGCCACCAGGAATGTGCACACACCCACTTAAGGATTAAGTAGGGGGAGGGAGGTCTATGACCCAGGTATGCTAGCAAGTGACAAATCAAAAACAACTGACTTCCCCCTGAGCAGTCCGAAAGCAAAGTTAAAGCTGCCATTTGCCCACATTTAAGTGGAAGGAAGACACAGGACGTGATGCAAAGAACTGTCTTTTAAATATGATGGTAACTTCCTGTGAAGGGCTTTTGAATTTGGCATTGGAGGAGCTTGGGCTTGAGACCTCAGACTGCTTCCCTTTGGACTGCCACGTGGGTGAGTGAAAAGGCTGACTCCCTTTCCTTGGCTTTTCTGGAGGCACTAGCCTCCAAAGAGGACCCTTGTCTTGGAGGAGGCCTCATGGCTAGAAGCCTTGTTTAATTAACCTCTGTGCTCCTCTTTGCTGGGGCCCCTAAAACCTTGCCTGGTTCAGACCAGGTTGGAGTAATTATCTCTCTCTCTCTCATTTTCCTTGCTTTTACTCTTCCTATTTGCAAATAAACTACCATAAAAGTCTTTCTGACTTGAGTCTTTCATTTGGAATTAAGTATTTAATTCCAGGTGACCAAACTCTTAAATATTCAGTTCAACCATAATTTTTATCCTTAACGGAGAATAACATGGAGAGAAAAGGAGAGCTAGAAGAGGAGTAAGTTACCTCTCATTAACAGGCATTTAAGTGGCAAATACAGTAGAGGAAAAGATAGCAGGGTGGCTATGATTGAACCTTACTCTCACTGGAACTAGTTCATAATGGAAATAACATCCACACTCAGACAGCTATAGAAAACTACCTTAACATATAGGGAAGTAGGAGAGGGGAGAGAATAAGGGGGAGGAGGATGAACAGAAAGGAGGGTCAGTTGGAGGAGACAATGTTTGAAAATGAAAAATACTTAAATACTGTGAACAGGGAAAGGCTAAAAGGAACAAGAGAGAAGAATAAACAGGGGAAAATAAGATGAAGGGAAACATACAATTAGTAATCACAACTGTAAATGTGAATGAGATGAAAGGATAAAGATGAATGGAAAAAGATACCAGAGTGGATTAAAACCCAGAATTCCACAATATGCTGTCTACAAGAAATACATTTAAAACAGGGAGATACACACAGAGTAAAAGTAAGAGGCTAGAACAGAATCTACTATATCTCGGTTAAAGTTTTAAAAAAAGCAGGAGTAACAATATTGATCTCAGACAAAGCAAAAGTAAAAATTAATCTAATCAAAAAAGATAAGGAGGGGGAGCAGCTGGGTAGCTCAGTGGATTGAGAGTCAGGCCTAGAGAAGGGAGGTCCTAGGTTCAAATCTGGCCTCAGACACTTCCCAGCTGTGTGACNTAGAGACGGGAGGTCCTAGGTTCAAATCTGGCCTCAGACACTTCCCAGCTGTGTGACCCTGGGCAAGTCACTTGACCCCCATTGCCCACCCTTACCACTCTTCCACCTAGGAGTCAATACACAGAAGTTAAGGGTTTAAAAATGTAAAAAAAACCATATGCACTAAATGGCATAGTATCCAGATTCCTAAAGGAAAAGTTACATGAATTACAGGAGGAAATAGATTGTAGAACATTATAAGTGGGACACCTCAACCTTCCTTTCTCAGAAGTAGATAAATCCAACTAAAAAATAAAGAAGAAATAAATGAAGAAGGTAAATTGAACTTTAAAAAATTGGATATAATAAATCTCTGGAGAAAACTGAATGGGAATAGAAATACATGGCACCTTCACCAAAAGATGTCCACATAATAGGACATAAAAATCTCACATCTAAAAGTAGAAAACCAGAAATATTAAATGTATATATTTCAGACCATAATACAATAAAAATTACATGTGACAAAGGGCAGCAGAAAGAAAGATTAAAATCTAATTGGAAACTAAATAATTTTATCCTAAAAAACAAATGGGTCAAAGAACAAATCATAGAAACAAATAACAATTTCACTAAAGAAAAGGGCAATGAGGAGAGAACATGTTAAAATTTATGAGATGCAGTCAAAGTGGTCCTTGGGGAAATATTCATATCTATAAATGCTTACATCAATAAAACAGAGAACGAACAGATCAATGAATTGGGTAACTAACAAAACTAGAAAAAGAAAAAATTTAAAGTTCTCAATTAAACATCAAATTAGAAATCCTGAAAATAAAGGAAGAGAGTAACAAAATTGAAAGTAAAAAACCCTTGAACTAATAAATAAAACAAGCAGTTGGCTTTATGAAAAAATAGATTAAATAGATAAACCATTGCTTAAATTGATTAATAAAAAAAGAAGAAAACCAAATTACCGATATCAAAAATGAAAAAGGCAAAACCACAACAAATGAAGAAGAAATTAAAGTAAGTATTAGAAGTTATTTTGTCCAACTATATGCCAGTAAACCTGACAATATAAGTGAAATAGATAAATACTTACCAAAATATAAGCTACCCAGATTAACAAAAGAGAAAATAGAGTACTTAAATAATCACAAAAAAAGTATTGAATAAACCATCAAAGAACTCCCTAAGGCCCCAGGCCTGGATGGATTCACAAGTGAATTCTATCAAACATTCAAAGGACAATTAAATCTAATACTACATAAACTATTTAGAAAATAGGGAAGGAGGAATCCTTCCAAATTCTTTTTATGACACAAATATGGTATTAATATCTAAACCATAAGAGCTACAACAGAAAAAGAAAACAATAGAATACCAATCTCCCTAATGAACATTGATGCAAACATTTTAGATAAAATACTAGCAAGGAGATTACAAAATTCTATCACAAGAATCATTCAACATGATCAGGCAAGTTTGATACCAAGAATGCAAAGATCCTTCAATATTAGGAAAACAATCACCATAATTGACCATATCAATAACAAAATCAACAGAAACCACAAGATTCTTTCAATAGATACAAAAGAGGCATTTGACAAAATAAAACACCCATTCCTTATAAAAACATTGGAACAAATGGAACCTTCCTCAAAATGATAAATGGCATCTATCTAAAACCATCAGCAATCATTATCTATAATTGGGATAAACTAAAACCCTTCCCAATAAGATCATGTGTAAAGCAAGGATGCCCATTATCACCACACTTGTTTAATATTGTACAAGAAATGCTAGCTTTAGCAATAAGAACAGAAAAAGAAGCTGAAGGAATTAGAATAGGCAATGAAGAAACAAAAGCATCACTCTTTGCAGACTACATGACAGTATATCTAGAGAATCTTAGAGAATCATCCAAAAAACTAATAGGAATAATTAACAACTTCAACTAAGTAGCAGGATACAAAATAAACCCATAAAAATCATCAACATTTCTATTTACCACCACCAAAGTCCAAAAGCAAGAGATAGAAAAGCAAATTACATTCAAAATAACTTGACCAGTGATGGGCAAACTTTTTAAAGAGGGGGCCAAAGGAAAGGAAATGCTCATCTGTCAGTCTGTTTCTAAGGCAACTCTTTCCAAGTTTCATTGTATTGTATCCTACTCATTGTATTTGTCAGATTAGGAATAATGTGGCACATCTGGATAGAATATTTCAGGTGGCCCCCATCTGGCCTGCAGGCCATAGTTTGCCCATGGCTGCTCTAGACTGCTCTAGACAATATAAAAACCTGGGGGTATACCAACCAAAACAAAACCCCACAATAATATGAACACAATTACAAAACACTCCTCACACAAATAAAGTCAGACCTAAATGATTAGAAAAACATTAATTGCTCATGGATAGGCCAAGCCAATATACTGAAGATGACAATCCTACCTAAATTAATTTACCTATTCAATGTCATGCCAAAAAAATACCCAAAAATCATTTTATAGAATTAAGGGGGGAAAAAACAACAAAGTTCATCTGGAAGAACATAAGGCTAGGAATATCAAGGTAATTAATGAAAAAAGTATGAAGGAAGGAGGTCTGGCTGTACCAATTGTCAAATATATTATAAAGTGGTAATCATCAAAACAATTTGATACTGGCTAAGAAACAGAGTGGTGGTTCAATGGAATAGATTAGGCAAACAGCATATGGCAATCAATGTCCATAGCCACTTAGTATTTGATAAACCCAAAGATCCAAGCTTTGGGGGAAAGAACTCACAATTTGACAAAAACTGCTGGGAAAACTGGAAACCAGTATGGCAGAGATTAGGAATGAACTAATATCTCACACAATACACTAGGATAAAGTCAAAATGGATACTTGATCTGGAAATGAAGGATGACACTGTAAACAAATTAAAGGAACATGGAAAAGTTACCCATCAGACTTATGGATAAGGGAAGAGTTTATGACTGAACAAGACATAGTGAACATTACAAAAATAAATATATAATTTGGTTACATTAAATTAAAAAGGAGTTGTACTAATAAAAGCAATGCAACCAAGATTAGAAAGGAAACAACAAATTTTGGGGGAAATTTTTTAGCAAGTATTGCTGACAGAAGCCTCATTTCTCAAACATATAAATAACTGAGTCAAATTTATAAGACTATAAAGCATTCCTCAATCAAAAAATGGTCAAAGGATATGAACAGATAATTTTCTCTTTTTTTGGATTTTCTTTTTTTATTATAAAGATATTTTATTTTATCAGTTACATATAATAACAAATTTCTACATAAGTTTTCCAAAGTTTTATGATCTAAGTTGTCTCCCTTCCTCCCTCCTACTAGTGCTGGCAAGCAATTCGATCTGGATTATACATGTATTATCATGTGAAAGATATTTGCATATTGTTCATTCTTGTAAGAAAATAATCATGAAAAACCAAAATTCAAAAATTAAAACCCAAATAAACTAAAGTGAAAAATAGTATGCTTTGATCTTCATTCTAATTTCTGTAGTTCTTTCTCTGGAGGTAGATTCTTTGTCACAAGTCCCACAGAATTGCCCTGGATCAATGTATTGCTGAGAGTAGTGAAATCTATCACAGTTGATCATTTCACAATGTTGCTGTTACGCTGTATGTTGTTTTCCTGGCTCTGCTTATTTCACTTTGAATCAGTTCATGTAGTTCTTTCCAGCTCTTTCAGAAATCATCCTTGAACAGGAAATTTTCAGAGGAAGAAATTAAAACTATCCATAATCGTATGAAAAAACCCTCCAAATCACTATTGATTAGACCAGTGATGGGCAAACTACAGCCCACAGGACAGATGTGGCCCCCTGAAATGTTCTATCTGCTGCACGACATTATTCCTAATCTGACAAATACAATGTATAGGATACAATACAATGAAACTTCGAAAGAGTTGCCTTAGAAACAGACTGACAGATGAGCATTTCCTTTCCTTTGGCCCCCTCTTTAAAAAGTTTGCCCATCGCTGGATTAGAGAAACACAAATTAAATCAATTCTGAGAAACCACCTCACACCTACCAGACTGGCTAACATGATCAAAAAGGAAAATGATAAATGTTGGAGTGGATGTGGGAAAATTGGGACACTAATATACTGTTAGTAGAACTGTGAATGAATACAACCATTTTGTGGAACATTATGCAACCAGGCTCAAAGGGCCACGAAACTATCTATACCCTCTAATCCAGCAATACCTCTATTGGATCTGTTTTCCAAAGAGAACAGAGATAAGGAGAAAGAACTTACCTGTACCAAAATATTTTTAGCAGCTCTTTTTGTAGCGGCAAAGAATTGGAAACTGAGGGGTTGTCCATCACTTGAAGAATGGGTCAAAAAATTATATGTGGTTTTAAAGGAATACTTTTCCACCATAAGAAACAACGAACAGGATGAGTTCAGAAAAGCCTGGAAAGATTTATATGAACTGATGCAAAATAAAGTGAGAAGAACAATGTATACAGTAACAGAAATATTATATGATAATCAATTGTGAAGAACTAAACCATTATCAGTAAAGCAAATCTCCAAGATAACGACAAAGGACTCATGATGAATGCTATCCAAAGCCAAAGAAGGAACTATTGGAGTCTTGAGTGCAGATCAAAGCATGCCATCTGCCATTATATTTCCTTAAATTTCTATTGTATATGTAATATGTGTCTTCTATCATGACGTGAACAATATGGAAATACATATTACATGAAAGTATGGGTATGGCCTATATTAAATGATTATTAATTTCCTCAGGGAGGAGTAGGGTGGGGGAGGCAAGGGAGGGAGAAAATCTGAAAATGTCAAAAAACAATTGTTAAAAAATGTTTCTATATGTAAATGGAAAAAAATAAAAAATAAAACAAAATGTTCAAAAGGGAACTGGTGATGTGAGGCTCAAGGTCAGGAGAGAGGTTAGGACTAGATAAATAAATTTGGGGACTGTCTACATAGAGATGAGAGTTAAACCCCTGGATGCTGAAATAACATGGAGAGAAGAAAGAAGAGGACCCAGGATGAAGCTTATAAGGTCACCAACCATTAGAGGAGCTGACATGGATAACAATCCAGCACAGCAGAATAAGACTAAATATCCAGTAGGCAGGAGGAGAATTCGGAGAGAGCAGTATCATGAAAATACAGAGCAGAGAGAATAATGAGGAGGAAAAATTATCAACAACATCAGGTGCTACAGAGAGGTCACAAAGGATGAGGACTGAGAAAAGGCCATTCATTACATTTGGCAATTAAGAGAACATTGGTTTGGGGCATGTGAGAAGAATAGACAAACATGGAGGAAGGGGGGGGGGGGGGGGGAGAATGAGCATCACATGAACCTCACTCTGATAGGAAGCAAAAGAAGGTTGTGCACAGATAAATATAAACAGTTTGGTGTAGAAATAAATCAAGTTCAACAAGGGAAGCATGTGAGGATAGAGACAACAGGGAGTGTAACAAGGAGGATAATACTGGGGATGAAATAGTCACAAGCAAAACAGGTTTCCTGATCCTAAAGAGGAGATTAAGGGGGGGGAGAAAAGGAAGAAAAGAAACTAAAAGCTAGGGGTGGGGTGGCTAGGTTTGCCCCTTAGACAGTCAAGGAATGAATAGCCAAGCAAACTGTGGTATATGAATTACTGGGATATTATTACTGCATCATAAGAAATGACAAAAGAGATGATTTTAAAGAATCTTAGGTTGTATGAATTGACACAGAAGGAACCAGAAAAATAATGTATATAACGACAACACTGTAAAAAAAATAACTTTAAAAAACTTAAGAACTCTAAACAAAGCAATGATCACCCTTGTAGCTAAATGGTGACCTGGAATCAGGAAGACCTGATTTTAATTCAGGCTCTTATGAGCTGCAAGATCCTGAGCAAATCATTTAACCTCTCCCTGCCTTAGTTTCCTCAACTAGGAAGCAGCTAGGTGGCTTAATGGATAGATCTCTGGACCTGTAGTTGGAAGACTCATCTTCCTGAGTTCAAATCCAGCCTCAGGTTTCAGACATTTACTAGCTGTGTGATCCTGGGCAAGTCACTTTACCCTGTTTGTTTGCCTCATTTTCTGCTCTGTAAAATGAGCTGAAGAAGGAAATAGCCAACCAGTCTCTGCAAAGGAAACTCCAAACAGGGTCATGAAGAGTCAGAAATGACTGAATAACAACAAAATGGGGATGATGATGATGATGATAGCACCTACCTCTCAGAGTTCCTGTGAGAATCAAATGAGATAATAATTGTACAATGCTTAATTAACAGTGTCTGTCACATAGCACAGTGATGGGCAAACTATGGCCTGTGGGCCAGATGCAGCCCCCCAAAATGTTCTATCCAACTGTGCGACATTATTCCTAATCTGACAAATACAATGCGTAAGATACAATACAATGACACTTCAAAAGAGTTGCCTTAGAAACAGATTAACAGATGAGCATTTCCTTTCCTTTGGCCCCTCTTTAAAAAGTTTGCCCATCACTGACATAGCAGGTATTTTTTTCCTTTTTCCTTCCATGTCTCCTGAGAACCTATGTTAAAGCGTGTTATCCATCTCTCAAAAAAGAGGTAACGGACCCAAGGTGAATAGACACAATGATAATAATAATAACTAGCATCAGAAGCCATCTATCTCCTTCAGAAAAATAGGAACAGAGCCACTATATAGATTTTTTTCTACCTAACTATACTCATTTGTTACAAAGATTTTTTTCTCTTTATTAAGGGTGGAGTGCCACTCATCCTACCCACTTAAAAGTAATTACCTCTTTAGCCAAGAATACTTCTTGATTGAATCAGTTAATCAGAACCACAGTGAATAGAGCATACACTTCCTTGAATCAATCAGAGCCACTGTATGAGAGGCTGGGTCACCCCTAAGGAATGTGTATGAAAGGGAAGAACCAGGGATAGTAATTCTGAGGGATGTCAGTGGAGAAGTAGATCAATACAGAGGCAACCAAGGGAGGGAAGAAGAGAAAGTAGAACCAAGTTGTGGTAAAGAATAACAAGCCTGGTAGATAGCAAGGAGGGCCATCAGCTCTACCGGCATCGAAGAACAGGACCAGGCTGACAATAGTGTATCCAGCCATTCAAAGCCTGGAGGAAATCCCAAAGAAAAGAAAGGACAGATGCCATATGTCCAGCTGGAGAATTACCAACTACGGCAAGAACATTCAACAAAAAACATATTAATTCTAATCTGAGATCTATTCATTAAGTCAGGTCCAGAGATCTATCCATTAAGCCACCTAGCTGCTTCCTAGTTGAGGAAACTAAGGCAGGGAGAGGTTAAATGATTTGCTCAGGATCTTGCAGCTCATAAGAGCCTGAATTAAAATCAGGTCTTCCTGATTCCAGGTCACCATTTAGCTACTTAACTGAACGTCTGCATGGGAAACCAAAGCCTGAGGTTTCTCCTTGTCCTTCCTGTCCCCCACTAACTGTTATTTAACTATCCATTGGGAGAATTGTACTCTATCTGTAAACAGAATTGTAACTCGATCACATCTTGCACTAACTCACTTTTTTGTAAGTATGTGAACAAATGCATGTATGTATGGAGAGTGATGTGTTGTTCCACCTTCATTTGCTAAGAAGACCGATGACATCACAGGATGATGTCTTGATTTGCATGTAAATTGAATTGAAGTGAGGCAGAGTCCTTAGCCTCCCTCTCTCTTCCAGTCTTCAAAGTCCAGTGGCAAGACGGAACTTTGTCAGGATGACTGGCAATGGCTTAGGATACAGTGGACAACCTCGGCATCTTCAGTGTCTCTGAAGCATTCCCGTAGAGTCTGCTTGAGCCACCTTCGTGGCTTTTGGAACAAATTGTTCTCAATTGTCCATTCTGTCCAGGGAAAGTCTTCACATGTTTGGGGCAGACATTCCCCCTCAACTCACCAACACGTTTGAGGCTATCGGTTACCCACCACCTGGTTTAACTGATCTGCCAAGATGGATTTACCAGGGTGTGGCAGCTGCTCATGCCATGGCTTCTTAGAGCCACAAGTGAGAGTTGGGTGAGAGGCAGATAACAAAGGTGGGTGAGCAGCCCTGAAAAGAGCTTGGCAAGCCCTGGTCCTTCCTGAACACCTTACACTAACCCTGAGAAAATGAAAGGCCCAACAGGAGGGAATCACTAAGTTCCCCATCAATGATTTTCAAAAGAGAGTGGAAAATAGGAGCATTTTTAAAATAAGGGAAGAAAGTAGAGTCTAAAAGTGACAAACTAGTAAGCTTGCTTTTAATTCCTAGAGATATTTTTTAATGGATTATTAGGGGAATATTTAGAAAAGGAAGTGTTAGTCCCCAAAAGCCAGTTCCACAGAGAATATGTCACGCCAGACTCCTCATCTTCTTGTTTGATGGGTTACTAACCTGGTAGAACAGGGCAAACTATAGGTATAGCTTGTATAGATTTTGGCGGGCAGGCTATCAGTCAGTAAACATCGACTGAGCACCCACCATGTGCCAGGATCTGTGCTAAGCACTGAGGATACCAAGACAGGCAAAACAGAGCTCCTGCCCTGGAGGATCTCACAGGCAGATGGGCCTTCCACCAATTGTCTCATGCTGTTCTCATAGATTAGATGGAGAGATAGGGGCTAACTGAGAGTACACTTCTTGATGAATTCCAAGTTGGTTGAATGATCAGACTGAAGGAACAGTTATTAATAGTAAACCTTCCTCCCCAATCATCGCTTGGGGTAGGGAGGAGGGGGATAAAAAGGCTTCAGTGGATCTCTGCAATAGAAGAAGATACAAAAATAGAAATCCTGGCCAAGTCCTGGCAATGAAGGCGCACCGCAGGCACGTAGTACCCCACAGGGCTCTCTGCTTGGCTCTCTGACATTTAACCTGTTGATCACTGACTTGGAGAAAGGCGCCACGGAGATGCCCTGGAGATGAGAGTTCATACACTAGGTAGCAGAGTCAAGCTCCGCAAAGATCTCCAGAGACCAGAGCACTGCACTGGATCTAACACAAACAAATGTCATGCAAATACATGTCAAGTCTTGCACTTGGGTATTTAAAAAAAGGAATAGAGGACCTCTGAACCAGCAGCAATACAATGACCCAGGACAATTCTGAGGGATTTATGGTAAAGATGCTACCCACATTCAGAAGAAGGACTGCAGGAGAGGAAACATAGAAGAAAAACAACTGCTTGAATGCATGGGTCGGGGTGGACATGATTGAGGGTGTGGACTCGAAACTACCACACCAATGCAACTACCAACAATT
>NC_058136.1:38394179-38409085 GCF_016433145.1 Gracilinanus agilis | reverse complement strand
AGAGAGAGAGAGAGAAAGAGAGAGAGAGAGAGAGAGAGAGAGAGAGAGAGAGAGAGAGAGAGAGAGAGAGAGAGAGAGAGAGAGTCTGGAGAATCAAGTAAGAGCCTATGGAACTGAGGTAAAAGGAAGAAACCTGAGGGAATGTACTGGAGAACAAGGCACGAGTAGAGACCCCGGCAGTCATTTGGGGGACAACAATAGCTAGCATTTATATAGTACTTTAAGGCTAGCAAATTGCTTTATAAATATTAACTCAGTTGATCCTCCCAAAGATCCTGGGAGGCAGGTGCTTTGTTAACCCATTTCACGGATGAGAAAACTGAAACAGAAAGCAATTTTGTAACTTGCCCAAGGGCACACAATAAATCAGTGTCTAAAGCTGGATTGAAACTGAGGTCTTCCTGAATCCTGGTAGGGGCTCTATCTCCTGTCAGACCTAGCTGCCAAAATAAAATCCAGTTACTGGGGCCTTGGGGCATCGAGTGAGACCAATAGGAAGGCTTTAGCTCAGTGAGTGACCCACTGACATGGGGTTCCAAACAAGCTCCCTCTCCAGAACAAGGGCTGGTGTTCAGGTCTGGAAACAGAATTGGTGTCCCAGAGTGAACTTAAGTGGGTCCAGTAGCTATACCAAAGAGCTAGGCCCACCACGGCATCATGGACTTTCTAAAAATGAAGTCGTACTTATTATAGTTTGCTTTGAATTGTGAACATGTGTTAAGTCAGGGGTCGGCAACCTTTTCGGCCGTGAGAGCCATAAACGCCACATTTTTTAAAATGTCATTCCGTGAGAGCCGTGCAGTGCTCACAGTGCCGCTCCTGTAACAGCGCCTGAAAAAAATGGACTTTATGGCTCCTGCAGAAAGAGCCATACGTTGCCGACCCCTGTGTTAAGGTAACAAGAATGTACTTTTGTGGCAAAAATCTCTTCCCTTCTCTGAGATTCAATCCCTTCCTCTTCACAATGAAGGGGTTAGAATAGAAGACCCTGAAAGATCCTTCCGGCTCTAAATCCCACCATCCTACTGATTGGCTTCTTCAATAAAGCCTTCAGGACTAGTTCAACTAATTTTCATGGCAGTCAACATCTACCCTCGTCACAAATACATTCATTTTTATTTAATCACATTATTTCTTGGGTAAATCATGATGCAAGAAGAACAGACTAGACCAGTGATGGGCAAACTACAGCCCATGGGATAGATGTGGCCCCCTGAAATGTTCTATCTGGCAGCTGGACATTATTCCTGATCTGACGAATACAATGAGTAGGATACAATACAATGAAACTTCGAAAGAGTGGCCTTAGAAACAGACTGACAGAGGAGCATTTCCTTTCCTTTGGCCCCTCTTTAAAAAGTTTGCTCATCACTGGTCTAGACTAAAGGAGATGCTGAACAGCAGCCAAACAGCCTACAACACTCCTGAGTGTGGCCCAAACCAGATTAAAATGGAATTGGAAAATGTTTAACAGAATACATAAAAATACAATGTAGAGGGGGCAGCTGGGTAGCCCAGTGGATTGAGAGCCAGGCCTAGCAATGGGAGGTCCTAGGTTCAAATCTGACCTCAGACACTTCCCAGCTGTTTCACCCTGGGCAAGTCACTTGACCCCCATTGCCTACCCTTACCACTCTTCTGCCTTAGGGCCAATACACAGTATTGACTCCAAGACAGAAGGTGAAGGTTTTTTTTAAAAAATAAAATAGAATGTAGATAATGTTAATTTGTGGTTTTCTAAGTCAATCAGCTGCCACAGGGTTAAATTTCTAGTAGAGTTTGATGCCACTGGAATAGAGGACCTGATAACATAAAAAGATGACTTTACTGCACTGCTAGTCACTACACCTGGTTTCAAATCCTTGTTCTTCCATCTACTAGCTTTAAGATTGTAGATAAGGAGCAGCTAGGCAGCACAGCTGATAGAGCACCAGGCCTACAGTCAGGAGGACCTGGGCTCAAATATGGCCTTAGACACTTCCTAGCTGTGTGACCCTGGGCAAGACACTTACCCCCATTTGCCTAGCCCTTGCCATTCTGTCTTAGAATTGTCACTGAGAAAGTAAGGGTTAGAAAAACTGAGGGTAAGCATTTAATTAAGAAAACAATGACTTGAGTAGGGAGAGGAAAACAAAAGACACAGGACAATGATCACTAAGATGTTCTAAGTCTGATATTCTGTAATTCATAGAATGTTAGAAGTGGACTTTATGCCTGAAAGAAAGGATAGTATAATAATAACAGTATAGTTCTTAAGTGAAGCTTTAAGGTTTGCAAAGCACGTTACAAATATTCTCTCTTTTAATGCCCCAAAGGCAGGTAGATGCAGTTATTATTCCCATCTATAGATAAGAAAACTGAAGTTGAAAGAGGTTAAGTGACTTGCTCAGGGTCATACAGCTAGTAAATATCTGAGGCTGGAGTTGAACTCACATCTTCCTGACTTCAGATCTAGCATTCCAGCACTGTACCACCTAGTCCTCTGTGTCCAAAGATCTAGCCCCTGGGCCACCTAGTGCCAACTAGCATCACTTGGCTGTCTATTGGAAAAGATCTTTCACCTGGAGTCGGAAGAACAAGATTCAAGTGAGTCTGCCATTTAGTATCTATGTGACCTTGGAAAAGTCATTTCCCTTCTCTGAGCCTCAGTTTTCTCCACTGTAAAATTAGGTACTTAGATTGGATCATCCCTAAGGTGTCTTCCCATTCTGATTCTAGAGATCATGTGCCCAAACTGCACCTTCAAGCTGCCTGTAAGCCACTCCCCCACATCACCCCAGAGAACAGACAAAGGAAGTGCTCACATTGGGAGACTGGGTGGAGGGACAGGGCATGCAAAAATGTCCTCAGCTACAGTAGAGAGGGGGACTGAGCAGCCTCCTCCATGCTACTGGGGCATTCGTGCCACATCTTCACCAACACAGTACTAATACATAAACCTCCACTGCATGTCTTCCTATGAATTACCACACCTGTTTCTTTATTAATGTAGCACATGTTCTCTTGTCTTAAAACAGTTCAAAAAAGGGGAAGGAGAGATAATTCAAGGCATTGAAATATATAAACAGTATATATTATAGATAAATTATATGTGTTATATATAAATACACACATAGGCAAAATTTTGTAGCATAGATGGTACAATAACATGTGGCCAAATATCTTTGGTATTTGCAAATAATTCTACATCTGCCATAAGGAGTGTTAATAGGATGATTATTTCAGCAATTAATAAATTAAGGGTGATGATTGTGACTCTCCCAGGTAAACAGGAGCTTTCCTCCCTCCCCACTTCCTTCTTTAAAAAAAACCCTGGAATCAATGCTATGTTATGATTCTAAGGCAGAAGAGCAGTAAGGAGTAGGTAATGGGGGTTAAATGACTTGCCCAGGGACACATGGCTAGGAAGTGTCTGAGGCCAAATTTGAACCCAGGACCTCCCATCTTCAGGCCTGGCTCTCTACCCATCTGAGCTACCCAGCTGCACACTCTGCCCCCTGCTTCTAAATGCTACTTGGTCCCATGACAAATAAGCTGTTTGGGAAACAAAAGAAATCTAACACGAGATATCTAGAACCTGGAATAGGAAGATGAAAACAGAAATCAACATATAGCTTGACAATGTTCATAATCAAATACATCACAAACCAGACTGTGGCCTGGTTAGTATAAGACTGAGCGCTGGGACCTTGGGTCCTGGTCCTGCTTCAACTAAAATCAATTTGGCAAATATTTATAAGTGCCAACTAAAAGACGCCACTGTGCTAGGCTCTGAAGATGAAAAGATTTTTAAAAAGCGCATAGCCTGCCTTCAAGGAGCTTAGAATCTCCAGCTCCTGCTTTGAGGTTCACAAAGCAATTTTCTCACAACAACCCTGTGAATTAAGTAGTATAAATATGGTGGGGAAGAAATGGCAGAGACTGGAATAAGTATATTAAAAAATGGAGTTCGATAAGACCAAAAGAGAAATTTTTTAAGTCCTTGGAGATTGTCCGAGAGATCACTTTCAGCTTAAGAGTCTAGGGAAGAAAGAAGATTCATGAAGGACATGTCATCTGAGTTGGACCCTCATGGAAGAGAAGAATTTCAACAGGTGAATTTCTGAAGGAGTGTATTCTAGGCATGGGGTTCAAAAGGCATTAGTACAAACTCCTCACTTAGTAGATGAAGACCTAGGGTGAAAACCAAGGGTGAAAAAATTTAAGTGAATTGCCCAAGGCCACACAGGCAGTAAGAGTCTGAACCTGAACCCAAGTCCTACAGGAATTTACAGAGGGAGGGGAGGGGAAGCCTCAAAGAACATTGAGAAGTTCAGTTTAACTGAAATGTAGACTGCGAGAAGGGGAGGTGGGGCCAGGGTGTGGAGAGTCCTGGGAAATAAGGTTAGAGAGGTATCCTAGAGTCAAATCTTGAAATGCCAAGAAAAGGAGTTTGTATTTTATGCTATAAGTAATAAGGACTCACCAAAGACATCTGAACGTGGGAATTCCATATGCAGACCTCTGGATTATGGAAGTTATTTTGGCAGCTATTTAAAGGATAAATTAGAGAAGAGAGAGATTGAAGGTATGGAGACCAGTCAGGAAGTCACTATAGTAGTTCTTGTGAGCGGTTTTGAGAGACAAAACTAGGGTGGTAACCAGAATAGAGAAAGGAAGACAGATGGAAGACAAAATGTGGAGGTAGAATTAACAAGACTTGGGTGACTATTTGGGGGGCGTGGGGTGCTGAGGGAGAGGAAATATTTAAAGATGAATCTATAGTTTGAGGTCGAAGAGACCAAAAGATAGATGATTCCTTCAATGGCACTAGTTTTAGTGGAGAAAATGAGTTCAGTTTGAAACATGTTGAGTTTGAGGTCCTAAAGTTACATCTGAGGGTAGGTCACTAGCAGAAAGTTGGAAATGGGGGATGGGGGAGCTCCCCAGAGAGAATAAAGATGGTTATGTGGTTTTGGAAGTCACCTGTATAGAGGTAATCATTGAAACCAGGGGATTAGAGAAGATCAGAAAAGAAGGATGAGAACAGATCTTCAGGGGACAACCATACTTAAAGGGCAGAAGCATGGAGATGAATAAGCAAAATGTTCAGAAGAAAAGGAGAGCCAGAAAGGAAGAGCATCACAGAAACAAAGAATAGACAGAAGAAAGGGGTGATCAATAGTGTCAAAGGCTGCAGAAAGGTCAAAGAATATTAAAAATGGTTTTGGTGACCTTAGGCAGGTGAATTTCAGATGAAAATAAGACTGAGTCTAGGGGACAGAAGAAGAGAGGAAAACAAAATATTAAGAGATTATGAGATGAAGAGAATAGAAAAAGGATCTGACATCAGTTTTCTAAGGCAAGACACAAAGTCTTCAGCTAAATTTGTCTCATAAAGAAGAGATGAACTTTATAGTTCACACAAATAATAATATGAAAACAAACATTTATATACTGCTTCATACGTTGGAAAATGCTCAACATGTCATATCATTTGATCATAGAAACATTGATTCGGTCACTAAATTGAGGCATGTAACACATACTCAGAATTGACTATCCCAACTCCCATTAATACTGATGTGTCAAGTCTCTAGTGCTTGGCTTCTATATCCTCTAATATACTCCTGAAGGACTGTGGAATATCTTTCTAATACTATATACATATATATATATATATGTATATATATATAATGAGCCCCAATCTGTGTACTATTCACCATTGTTATCAGTCTCAAGTAGGTATTATAAAGAAGTATTTAATAAAGTTGGAATAGTAGGAACAGTTGGTACAAACACACTCTTTAAAAAAATTGTGGGGAGCAGCTGGGTGGCTCATGGATTGAGTATCTGACCTCAGACACTTCCTAGCTGTGTGACCCTAAGCAAGTCACTTAACCCCCGGTTGCCTAGCCCTTACTGCTCTTCTGCCTTAGAACCAATACACAGTATTGATTCTAAGATGGAAGGTGAGGGTTTATTAAAAAAACTGTGATAACTGTTTCCCACAAGCACATGAAGAATCCAAAGGAAATTGGGCTCAAGCTTAGAGAGCACATGCGGCAAAGGGAGAAAACACAGCTCCAGGTTGTTAAAAGTTTTTATCTTCCCTTTGTGGAGCGCCCAAGAAGTTCTGCTTAGAACTCATGACTAAAAAGGATATCCACCCGCAAAGAAGGAACAGAGTCCAAATGCAGATTGAAACATACCATTCTTTACTTTATTTCCTCTGTGGATTTTTCTCTAGTGTAAATAATATGTGTCTTGTTTCACAACATGACAAACACGGAAATGTGTATTATGTAACAATATATGTACAACCTATATAATATTGTCTGCCTTTGAAGGGAGGGGAGAGGGAAGAAGAGAACATGGATTGCAAAATGTCAGAAAACAAAAATGAAAAACTATCAAAATGTAATCTAGAAAAGAAATTTAAAAAAAGAGAGAAGTTTCCCCCTAGGTATGATATAGCTTCTTTGAGGGGCTCTTTTTAGAGCTGTGAATTTATGTCCTGTCTGTCCTTCGCTCCCAGAGCAAATACTGCTACCAGCAGCTGCTGTCCCAGGAGATGATCCTAGGATACTGATGGAAAGATGGGAAGTCCAAACATCTAAGCTCACAAGGTCTTCCTCTGGCCAAGGGAATTGGGGAAAGACACTAAGGCTGAAGCCAAAGTTTTCCCATCCTCCTCAAGGCAGGGTTAGCTGGAACACTCTTTCCTCATTCACTGCTCACTGCAATCCAAATCTGTTTATTTTATAGAATCTTCAGAGTGTGACTAACTTTTCTCAGTCAATCCAAACACTTTTCCTGGCAGTGTCATTCTAGTTCTTCTGAGGACAAATTCCCCAATTAATCTAAAGTATCTGATTGATTGATTTCAAGTTGTTCTCACCTAGTTAAGGTATCAGAGTACCTACCTAACCCCCTGCTTTAAGTAGGGTAGGGCATCTTGATTGATACTAGCTTTGTAACTAGTGATACCACTACTAAGCACATAACCCAAGAAAGCCAAAAACAGAGGGGAAAGGTCGCATGTGTACAAAAATAGTCATAGCATCGTCTTTTGGACTAGCAATGAATGAATTGGTAGAATTGAAAAGTGACTGGATAAATTATGGTACAAATTATATATGAATACATTGTACCATAACAAAAGAATATGAAGAATTCAGAGAAACTTAGGATGTCTCATCCAAATTAAGCTGGTAAATAGAAGTAGGAAAATAATTGACATGAAGAACATGATAACGTAAAGGCAAACGTCACTGAAAAACTGCAGAACTCTGATCAATTTGATGGCCAATTGTGATTTCAGAGGTCTGACTGTGAAGCCTTCTTCCTGCAGCAAGGAGGTGTTGATTACAGATGTGCGATAAAGCATGAATTTGCATGGATGGCCAATGTGTTGATTTGTTTGGTTAATTGGATCTATTTGCTACTAGGTAGGGTGCTATTGGATGGGGGGAAGGATGGGAGCAGCAGGGAGACTCTAGGAAGTGACAGTGCTTTAAAAAAATCAATCAAACATTTAAAAAGACATCCATTTGGGAATTTTTAATTCTTTTGCCCTGCAAATGTTTTGTGCTCCCTCTCAAAATCAAAGAAATAAGAACTACCTGATGTACCGTCAATGGGATATTTGCTCATTTCCCAAAGTCTCTCAATGCACTCCATGGAGGTGCATTTTTGGAACAGAACATCTGTATTCCCCTGCTCTGGTGCTCTGGGTGTTGGAGAGACCCCTTTGGTGCCACATATTTACATACATAAATTCTCCATCAACGCATAACCAGATCCATTTGAAAGCATACACAAAAACCTTCATTGATCATGGGGCTACATACCAAATCAGTAGTTAAGTGATTCTTTCACTAAACTACCTGATCAGGGCTTTCAGCATGCTTAATCTCCATTTCCATGATTCTGTAACATCTACTGGAATTTCCTTCTAGTTTCCTACAACCACACCGATAATTCAGAGGCAGAGAGCGATCCTGAAAGTCTGGGTAATAAAAAAGGGAAATGGATTTGTCGACCTTTGAGATCCTTTCCAACATTAGGATTCTATTTGGAAAGTGTCTGCAATATCTGTGATTGAGTTAAGAACAAATTTTGGAATAAAAGAGATTGCAAACTTAACTTCAGACATATGGCTCTGGTCACCTTATAATTATTTCATAGGCAGTAGAGCAGGAAGAGTCCTTAGGGGTCACCAGGTTCAATCCATTCATTTTTTTAAACTCTTACCTTCCCCCTTAGAATCAATTCTAAGCATTGGTTCCAAGGCATAAGAGCGGTAAGGGATAGGCAATGAGGGTTAAGGGATTTGCCCAGGGTCACACAGCTGGGAAGTGTCTGAGGCCACATTTGAACCCAGGACCTCCCATCTCTGGGCCTGGCTCTCAATCACCTGAGTCACTCAGCAACCCCCAATCCATTCTTTTTTTTAAATCCTTCCCTTCCCTCTTAGAATCAATTCTAAGTATTGGTTCCAAGACAGAAGGAGTGGTAAGGTATAGGGCATAGGGGTTAATGACTTGCCCAAAGAAATGTCTGAGGCCAGATTTGAACCTAGGACCTCCCCCTTATCTAGGCCTGGCTCTCAATCCACTGAGCCACCCCAGCTGTGTCCAATCCATTCATTTTTCACAGAGAAGGCCAGTGAAGTCTAGAAAAAGAGCAAGTAATTTGCACTGGGTTAGTGACCTAGTAGTTTGGTGGTAAAGTGGATAATGTATCAAGTTTGGGGTCAGAAAGACCTGAGATCAAATCTCATCTCACACACTTAGTAGCTATGACCCTGGGCAAGTCACTTAACCCTATTTGCCCCAGTTTCCTCATCTTTAAAATGAGCTGGAGAAGGAAATGGCAAGCCACTCTAGTATCTTTGCCAAGAAAACCCCAAATGAAGTTCGAAGCATCAGACACGACTGGACAACTATAGTGAAGTAGTTAGTGACTGCCAGAATTTTAATCCAGATTTGTTGACACAAAACTTAGTGCTTCTTCTATTAAATTCTACTCTTGGGGGGGGGGAGGAGCAGCTAGGTGGCTCAGTGGATTGAGAGTCAGACCCAGAGACTAGAGGTCCTGGATTCAAATATATCCTCAGACACTTCCTAGTTGTGTGATCCTAGGCAAGTCACTTAACCCCCATTGCCTAGCCCTTACCACTCTTCTGCCTTAGAACCAATACCCAGTATTGATTCTAAGATGGAAGGTGAGGGTTTAAAAAAATATTCTACTCTTGGCACAGGAGGTCAGTTTGGGGCGTGGGGTAGAGTGGGGTGGATGATCTAAAACATTTTTTTCATTCATTTTATGATGGACTTTCATATTTCCAATGGACAAGAAAGTGTTGTTTTGGGGACTCACAGCACCCCAAACAGAACAAGGAAGCCATGATGAAAACAAGGTGCTAAAAGTGTTCCAATATCTTTTGGGCTGCTCCCTGCTCTCAGTTCAAGATGAGAGAAAAATGTCACTTCCTTGATTGCTCAGAAGAAACTAAATTGAACTGCTGAAAGTTTTCTTTATTTGTTTATTGCCCTATCCAAGAGGAAAGTAACAGCAGGTATTTGGGCTTGAAAGGTCACCTACCAAGCTGCAGCCTGAATGAGTAAAGAAAAACCAACCAGAGTAAAGGAGGAAAGTCTACAATGAACTTCTACTTTGCAGCATTGTGTAAATAACAACCTGGAAGGGAAGGCTAGAATTCCACAATCAAGAGAGGACTGTACAAACCCTCAGAGATTATGGGCTCAAAAGTCAGTCCTGACAAACAAGGAAACCCACATCTCCCAAGGTCTCTGCTGTTCATTTGTGCTGCAAAAATCTAGCTACAAAGTTCTTCTCTTCCTTAGTCTCTGGGGTGGGGGTGGGGAATGTATATTTAGGTTCTTCTGGAAAGGCTCATTTACTAACATGGTCACAGTTTTGCATTTTCTTGGTTCAGGAGTCTCTAGTTACAGGTAAAAGTGAACAGCAGGGTGGTGCTATGGTTAGTGCCTAGTCTAGGGCACCTTCATTCTAAGCTCATCTCAGATATTTACAAGCTGTGAGATCATGGGCTAGTAACTTCACCTCTCTCTGTCCTCTCTTAAATGGAGATTTTAAAAAAAATGCTTATGCCCTCGACTTCAGTGGGACTAATGTGAGGGAAATGTTTTGCAACCCTTGAAGCACTAAAGAAATGGGAATTATGATCACTAGAAGTGCTGGCTCTAGTAGTGAAAGCTCTCTGATTGGGAGAGAGTCTATATGTATGCACATTTTACTCAAACACAGCTTTTCGGAGCTGATGACTCTCCAGATTGACTAGCACCATGGCCAGCGTGCCTGGGAAGTGCATTGAATGGAATGCTAGTCAGACTGGGCCACTAACCACATTTGTGACCCAAGACATGTCACCTCAGAAGATTATAGGGCCTTAGATTTTAGAGCTCCAAAGGACCTCTGAGATTGTCTGGTCTTCTCTGCCTCAGTCTCCTTCTCTGTACAACTAGGGGGTTGGATATCATCATCATTCCCATCACAATAATAGCAATTGCTAGCATTTCTATAGCCCATGAAAGTTTACAAAGTGCTTTAAATGTATTCTCTCCAAGCAATCGAAGGACTTCAGAAATCAAGTTCAACCTACACCAGAGCAAGAATTCCCTCCACGTCACACCTGACATGTAGCTTCCAGCCTCTAAAATGAAGATGGTGGTATTTAGATAATAATCCTCCCAGAGGAAGAGGCTGAGGCTTAGCAAGGTTAAAGCACTTAAGAAGCACAGCTAGTAAGTGTCAGAAACTGTTCATTGATATTTGAACCCAGGACTCCAGACTCTCAAGTCCAAGTCTTTCCACTATAGTTTGTCTACTACAATTCAGTTGTGACATGCGGGCTCTGTCTTCACTCTCTCTGGGCTAGACCTGCTTCATCTATCCCCTCAGGGTTCTAGGGAACCCAGAGAGTTTGGGGCAACATTTCTCTACTACCCTTAGCTTCAGCACCCACTGGTGTACTTTATTTTTATTTTAAGAGGTAGTAACTAGCCCCTCAGTCCCATTTAATCACTTAAGGTCTGGTAACTTACACAAAGGAATATCTGCTTTAAAGCTATAGCAAAACCAAACATACAGATATTTTCCCCAACACCTGAGGGGAGCCATAATTCCCCTAGACCAGTAATGGGCAAACTACTGCCTGTGGGCCGGATGGGGGGAGGCCCTGAAATGTTTTATCCCAAGGGGCGACATTATCCTAATCTGAGGAATACAATGAGTAGGATATAGTACAATGAAACTTCGAAAGAGTTGCCTTAGAAACAGACTGACAGATGAGCCTTTCCTTTCCTTTGGCCCCCTCTTTAAAAAGTTTGCCCATCACCGGGCTAGACCACCTGGATCTTGGAGTAGCCTGGAATTTGACTCACAATTAGCTCAGTTGCTACACAGCACTGGTCCCACCAAGTTCTGGAAAGTCTGAAAAGTCACACCTCAAGATCTCTTGTTGCCCCTGGCACTTAGAAGCATCAGGGCTTTGTTGGCTGCAAAATCTGACCTATATGCACACTCCCAGAAACGATGGGCTCACTCTTCCTGGACTTTTTCTTGGGGGCCATGTAGCTTCAAGAAAAGACAGTTCTATGGCCTTTCCCTTTACGACAAGTTTCTCTTACTGACATGGGCATTGTGCAGAGATGGCAGGGACCCGGTACCCCTTAACTCAAGAAGGCTGTGAACAGGGAAATTCCTTTACCCCCTCCTGCCCTCGAGGCAAAGGCCATTGTCCTTGGAATGCCTTTAAATTGAGATAGACAAAGAGATACTCCTCCAGAACGCTCCTGGAGAGTCTAAGCCCTGAGGGTCTCAGACAGACCCTGCACCCACTGAATGCCTGAGTGCAAGGAGTCACGTGCACACTAGGGGGAGGAGGATACAAAAGGGCAAGAAATGGGGTACTGGGGGCAGCCTCCCATGGCTGTTCCACTCATGCTGTCTTGCTGGCCATTAATCCTATCTCACTAATAAATCTTTCTTTTTACTTTTAAGCTAAGCTTGGAGTCCTCTCATTCTTGAGAATGGTTTCCTTCCCAAACCCAGGGGTTCACCATTGCACCCCTATAACATTACCAGACGCTGTGAGTGAAGGAGTCACTTCATTCCACCAGATGCATATAAAGTTTAAAAAAAAGTCTGCCAGAGGTGAGTGTGAATGCCGACAGTTCCCGATGCGCCCAATGGTGGTAGTGGAGCAGGGAAGCCTTCTCTCAACCACATGGTAGCCCACAAAGGTCTACTATGAGGCTGGGAGCAACCAGACCAACAGTTATGAAATGTCCAAGCATGTACTTTCCTCACCTGTCATATAGGGTGGCTAACCCCACTCTGGAAGGCTGAAGGGTCCTGATTTGTGCATTCATTCATTTATTTATGTCTTCCAGACTCTCTTACACAATGAAATGGAACCTCAGCCCCTCCCAAAGGTTTACAGAACTGGAAAGGAACCTCAGAGGCCATCTGGTCCAATCCAATTCCCTCATGTATAGAAGAAAACCTGAAGGCTAGATTGATAAAGTGAATCATCCTAGGTCACACACATGAGAAAACCTGGGGAGAGTTTTTTTTAAACCCTTAACTTCTGTGTATTGGCTCCTAGGTGGAAGAGTGGTAAGGGTAGGCAATGGGGGTCAAGTGACTTGCCCAGGGTCACACAGCTGGGAAGTGTCTGAGGTCAAATTTGAACCTAGGACCTCCCGTCTCTAGGCCTGACTCTCAATCCACTGAGCTACCCAGCTGCCCCCGCTGGGGAAAGTTTTGAATCATGGAAGGCAAACATCAAATGAGACAAGGTATATATACTGTCAACGGCTAGCTCCAAATCAGTTATTATTCTTATTTTTGAGACAAAAGATGAATTGTTATGAAGTCACTAAGTTGCAATGAACAGTTTCATGGCAAAGCTTTCCTTGTTCTGGGAAGAGCCTGATGGCACCCTCATCTGCACTCATTTAGAAACAGGGAAGCAACAATGATCTTGTTCAGCAAATTAGAGATTCAAGAATGAAAACTCCATTTTTGCAAAATACAGCCTGGCAATTTGCAACTTTTGGAAAAGCAAAGAGCTCCCAACTCCCAATGGCTTCCTAGTGGGGAGGAAGGCAGAAACCACTGGTTTTCCTCTAGGGCCTTCTACTTATTCATTTTAAGTCCTCTCCTTTTGCAGAGTATGCCACTTAACTTAATCCAAAAATTGTGGAACACAATTGACTTGACTGTGATCTTTGGAGAAAGGAAGAAATGGCTTTGTCACCAGCTTACTGTGACACTTGGGTAAATCGCTTCTTAGCTGTGAGTTTCACTGTTTCCTTTTCTATAAATAAAGGAGGATAGATTTACTTCCTTCCTAACAATAAAGACATCTTGGTGTAGTGGAAGACTCTAGAGATTAGGAGTCTTGAGGACCTGAGTTCAGGATCCTAGGATAAAAATAAAAAGCATTTATGTAGTGCTATAAAGACCTGAAGGGAAGGGGAAGGCAACAACCTTCTATAAGTGTTTATTGTGTGTCAGTTATTGCTTTTACAAATATTAAGATCCTCACAATAACCCTAGGAGGTAGGTGCTATTATGATCCCCATTTTAGGGTTGAAGAAACTGAGGCAGATACTCCTGTTAAATGACTAGTCCAGGGTCACACAGCCAATCTCCTTTTTAAATGTAAACTCCTTGAGGGCAGCTGGGTAGCTCAGTGGATTGAGAGTCAGGAGGCCCTAGGTTCAAATATGACCTCAGACACTTCCTAGCTGTATGACCCTGGGCCAGTCACTTGACCCCCATTGCCTAGCCCTTACCACTCTTCTGCCTTGGAGCCAATATACTGAATTGACTCCAAGATGGAAGGTAAGGAATTTAATTAAAAAAATAATAATAGAAAATAAATGTAAACTCCTTGAGATCTGGAACTGCCTTCTCTTTTGTTTTTATATCCCCCACTTAGAACATCACTTAGTACACAGTAAGTATATAATAAATGTTTTTTTTTTAATTTATTCATTTGCTCCTTCATTCACGTCTTCCAGACTCCAAGTCTTACACTCTCCTAAGCCATATTATCTCTAATGATCCATTCAAGAGGAAGCCTTTCCCAGTCTCTCTTAATTTTAGTGCTTTTCTTCTGCAGATTATTTCCAATTATCCTGCCTAGAGTTTATTTCTACATAGTTGTTTGCATGTCCTTCCCTCCTTCCCAACTTACATTGTCAATTCCTCTGAAGGCAGGTACTTTCTCCTGTCTCTTTTTGTATCACCAGCACTTAGCACACAATGGGCACTTAATACATTTGTGGATAATAATACTTAGTGAAGAATGTGAAACTCTGAAGGAGATCTACAAACAATTTAACTATGAAAAACCCTGCAAGGAAGATCTCTAAAATATACTTACCATTGATTTAGTGATCTAGGGTTTCAAAAGCATTTTATTTTTTTATCCTTATTTTCTGCCCGAGAATTGATACTAAATATCAATTCCAAGGCAGAAAAGAGATAAAGGCTAGCTTTTATTATTATTTTTATTTATTATTATTATTATTATTAATTAATAATATTATTATTAATGAGGATTAAGTGACTTGCCCAGGGTCACACAGCTAGGAAATGTCTTAGGTCAGATTTGAACCTAGGACCTCCCATCTCCAAGCCTGGTTCTCTATCCACTGAGTCACCTAGCTTCCCCTGTATAGCATTTTTTTTAACCCTTGTACTTCGGTGTATTGTCTCATAGGTGGAAGATTGGTAAGGGTAGGCAATGGGGGTCAAGTGACTTGCCCAGGGTGAAACAGCTGGGAAGTGTCTGAGGTCAGATTTGAACCTAGAACCTCCCGTCTTTAGGCCTGACTCTCACTCCACTGAGCTACCCAGCTGCC